>NC_090267.1:336782611-337075111 GCF_040414725.1 Anabrus simplex | reverse complement strand
CAGGGGAAAATCGGAGTACCCGGAGAAAAACCTGTCCCGCCTCCGCTTTCTCCAGCACAAATCTCGCATGGAGTGACCGGGATTTGAACCACGGAACCCAACGGTGAGAGGCTGCCGCCTTAGCCACGGAGGCTCTAGTTGATGAGATAAGACGAGTAAATCAGATAAGAATTAATAATAATACAATTAACTAAGTTTGAAAAGTGGTACGAGGGCTGGAACTGGGTCCACTCAGCCTCGGGAGGTCAACTGAGTAGAGGTGGGTTCGATTCCCACCTCAGCCATCCTGGAAGCGGTTTTCCGTGGTTTCCCACTTCTCCTCCAGGCAAATGCCGGAATGGTACCTAACTTAAGGCCACGGCCGCTTCCTTCCCTCTTCCTTGTCTATCCCTTCCAGTCTTCCCATACCCCGCAAGGCCCCTGTTCACCATAGCAGGTGAGGCCGCCTGGGCGAGGCACTGGTCATCCTCCCTAGTTGTATCCCCCCCAGGGCGTTTGAGTGTTATGAAAGGTGTTTTTCATAGGATTAGTCGTGCTACAATTGCACTGTCAAGCCCAGTGAGGAAAGCAATGGCAAACTACCTTACTCCTCATCTTGCCTTGTACGCCTCATTTTGGTGCTGCCATTGGTTTTTGTAGTTTTTCTATAACTGAATAGCCTTTGTTGGTGTTATTTGAGGATCCAAACATCCTCTAGGTTAATAACCTAACAGACAATGTATAAGTTAGAGGTGTAGTGATGTAGGGATAGCGTGATTGTCTGTTATCCGGAGTTCACTGGTCGATTTCCGACTTGTCCAAGGAAAATCTTGGACAGATGGCTAGAACTGGATCCACAAGGTTGGTAAAGTCAGTCCCTACTGTGTAAAATGCTGTAAACTGTTCCTACCAGAAAGGGTGTATAGGTGTTAAACTGAGTCCCAGGCAGAAAAGGCCCATAGATCAACTGAGTCCCGGCCGAAGAAGGTGTATAGGTAAATTGAGGCTATGCCAGGAAAGGTGTATAGGTAAACTCATTCTCTGTTAGAAATGTCCTCCACTGCTTTTCTGTTCATTGAGTTACTCTGTTTTTCTCTATTATACTTCTGATTGTTGCCTTTGCTTGAGGGACCTAGTGTTTACTGTGCACTATGTCTTCTGGTATAGGCTAGAGCAATTTTGTTACTTTCATTGACCCGTCTCAGTCTTATCCTTGGCTTTGACAATATGAAAGTGACTGAGGTATGAGCAATGCTAGTAATGCCATTCCTTCTGCAGCCAGTCCCTGCTATGAATGGTGTGAAAATGTTGCTCATAGGATCGGGTGATGCATGCATTTCAGTGGGCTTGGCAGACTGATATGTAATAGCAACTTCTGGCTCAGTGAGAAGAGGAACAGGAACTACCTCACTCCTCATTTCCCTAGTACGCCTCTTCAGCGATGCCTAGGCCATCGATGACAGCTGATGGCGGAGCTGTTCAGGATCCAACCAGCCTTAGGCCTGATGACCAAACATACACTTTTGATCGTTCGGCTTTTCGTGATAATGGTTCTTTAGAATTTTCGACTATGAAGTTGCTTGGATTGATGTTAATGAAACGCATGATGAAGAGCAGTCATTTCAACTTTGAAGATCTCAGACTTTTGTTCTTATAGGATCTAAATCTGTAGCAAACAACAATAACGTTCGATTCCTCTGACTGTTCATTAATTCCATATAGTCGAGCCTTCCATATTCCCGTCTATGTGGTGAGGCGTTCTGAGACACTGCTTTGGAAACAGAGGGAATGTTCAGAAAAAAGGTCGTAACACTGATCTTATTGCTAAGCTACAAAACTGCAATGTTTTTTGAAAATAGTTTCGTATCTTAGATTACCAATATGCCATGTCCTTTTATGAACAAAAGTATCTATCAACTTTGAAATATTTTACAAAACGATTGCGGCATAATACATCCAATATATATTCAAGCATTTTGTAAAACCTGTCAATATGACCACCTATGCAACATGACTTCCTGCTGATATTGACCACGTTTTCATGGAACCGCAAATCACCATTAATACATCATGTACGACATTTTTTTTTCTGTAAATATCATTTGAATCTTGACCACTATCTGGAAATATTTCAAGCATTCTTCACCTGCATAAGTTGGTTATTGTAGTTCAAACTTAGTGTGGTAGTGTACACACATTACTCATAATGTAACAAGGCCACATTCCATGCATCTTGCCACCCTCCTTATTTGCCTCTTTAAATGATTTGCAAATAACTTGGCACTGGTGGATTTCGCAACTTAAAAGTGGTCTTGGCCAAGGAGATTCCAAGATGTTAGATACTACAATAATTAGACTTGTAGGACAGACGCGGGTTGTTTCTCTGATCCCAATCAAGAAGCAGACCTCAACCATACAATTTTGGGATGTACTAAATACAAATCACAATCCACTCATTTATATCAATCTCTTATAAAACAGGAATTACCACTCCCCACGTCTGTTTCGTCGTTGTTAAGCAGCTATGAAATCCATATATATCAATAGCCAAAATTTAAGTGAAACCTACTTGGCATTGTTAGGCCTGCACATTTAATTTATCTCGTTTCTGTTGAAACTATCTTCGCCTAGTCAAAGTTCCTATACCGAGTCTTTCCATCACTAACTAGTCATAATACCATGACAGGCCCCATGGGGTTAAGATGTTTCTCCTTGTCCTTCCTCCGTTAATGAATGTACAAGCTGGCAGCATGGTCTTACACAACGAATACCAATTAAACATATTTAAAAAAAAAAAAAAAAAAAAAAACAGACGGGGAAACAAGCTGTGTGCGCGTAAGTTGACCACTTTTGGCTCCGGTCAAACTTGGTCAGTCCAAAATGGCCATGAATAAACTGGTGAAATAGAAAGTGACATGTTCATTTGACTTGGATAACGTAATAAATACGTGTACGTACTGTAGTAGAGTACAATACTCGCTTGCTTGTAGGTCATTTGGTTAGCGTGCTGGGCTTTGGTCACAAGGGTCTCGGGTTCGATTCCTGGCAGGGTCGGGAATTTTAACCGTCATTGGTTAATTTCCCTGGCACGGGGGCTGAGTATGTGTTGTCTTCATCATCATTTCATCCTCATCACGACGTGCAGGTCGCCTAGGGGCATCAAATCAAAAGACCTGCACCTGGCGAGCCGAACCCGTCCTGGGATCTCCCGGCACTAAAAGCCATACCCCATTTCATTTCACAGTAAGGAAACGATTACTCGAGCTTCGGATCCATTCGGCCTCGCGAGGCAAACCGAGAAGTGATCTGCCATGAGAGGCAGCAGACAACGGTTAGGGAAAGCTGAGCATTATGCCTGAAATAGGGCGTCATTGCCGAGTGTGTAGCATCAGTTCATTCAAAATGTACTGTATATTGTAATTGTAGGATAACTCTCTATAAAGACTGGTGACACAAAAGTAAGCGCTAATACAACTTAGGGAGGGTAAGATACATGTTTGTCCTAGACTATATAACTCTGTTAATGTCTATGACAAAAATAAATAAATAAATAAATAAATAAATAAATAAATAAATAAATAAATAAACTCAAAATAAAAAGTTACAATTTAGAAATTAGATTGAAATAGTTAATAAGTTCATTTGTAATGTTTAATGTATTAGTAGATAAATAGTAATGAGGAAAGAGTGCATGGACCAAAACACAATTTGGATTTTTTTAAAAGTGATATTTGTTCGTGGCATAGACCTCTGTACATCTTTTGCCACTACATTTAATTGTGGAAGAGTAAAGTGTTGAATGTGGGGAAAGGAACGTTAAGGACGACACATACACCCAGTCCCCAGGCCAGCGATATTAATCATTTACAATTAAAAACCCCTGACCTGGCCGAGAATCGAACCCGTGGCCGCCGGGTGACAAGCGGACGCGCTGCCCTCTACACTGCGGGGCCGGACACAATTTGGATTACAATAAATGATTATTCCCTCCCCAGTTCCAGGTGATGCGAAACTGGGGGATGGGAGTATTCTATTCTGTGGCATAACAAATGATTTCTTTCTATACATTAATTTGGAATTTCTTCTGCCCTCTCTAGGATGAAGTTTCCTGATCAATAAGGCCGGGATCGATTCTTCCGATTATTCATCTTTTGCCGTTTTTCCCACACCTATGGGGTCGTGGGTGCGACAGTATAGACCGCGTGAGTTTGGCCCTGTTCTACGTCCGGATGCCCTTTCTGACGCCAACGCTATATGGAGGGATGTAATCACTATTGCGTGTTTCTGTGGTGGTTGGTAGTGCAGTGTGTTGCCCAAATATGAAGCGAGTGCTGGGACAAACACAAACACCCAGTCCCCGAGGTGGAAGAATTAATCAGAGGCGATTAAAATCCCCGACCGGCCGTGAATCAAACCTCGGCCCCTCTGAACCGAAGGAGTCAACGCAGACCATTCTGCCAAGGAGATCGATTCTTCGATTGAAAATGTTAAATAAAAATATGTAGGTTTTGATGTACAGTAACTTTCTTAATCGGAAAAAATAAATTATAGTTTCATATTGGGAAAATATTTGATCAACAATACCACCTGTCAGGGTATATTTTTAACAGTAAAAGAAAACTTATAATCATATTCCAAAGGCCTGTACTAGTGCCAAGCTTGGCCCATATCATGAGTTTCCAGACCACAGCATATGGCTCGGCGCCAGGTGTGGGTGGTTTATGTTGTCCGTGTATAGTCCTCTCTCCTTCCCACATACACACAGCCTACATATGATAAAGTTTGATCATGCGTACACTTCCTGCCACAACATATCGAACAGGACTATGCCGAGGTAACGCCAGCAAGTTTTGACGTGCAATACGTACCACGAGATACAGTAGATATTGTCGAAATAAAATATCTAGTCAGCATGGTTTCGAAATGTATTGTTGACATTTTTTCTTAATTTTAAATAAATATACACCTGTAAGACCATGAAATCCAAATCATTTTTAAAAATTCTAAATAAAGGAACACATTTGCAAGACAATGAATTCCAAGTCGTTTTTCATAATTCTAAACAAATATACACCTTTAAAACCATGAGTTCCAAATCGTTTTTCTTAATTCTAAAGAAATGTAAACTTCTTCAACACCATGAGCTCCAGATATGTTTTCTTAATTCTGAAGTAAGGAACACATCTTCAAGTCGACGAGTTCCAAATCATTTTCCATGGCAGCAGATATTCTCGGCTAGGGGGCTTTATAACAGTACTGAACTCACCTCATGATGCTTCCGAAAAAGTCTTTTTGATATTCGACATCGATGATTTTGGAGTTTTCGTCATTCTGAAAACCTGTTGTGTTGTCTCGAATGCGTTTTCGATCATTTTGAAGCCCATTGTTGTCCATATGCCCCTACATTTTACGAAAGAGAGAGGTGAGAGATGAGGTTGACGTCATGAAGGATATCCTCTCATAAATGTATTATTATCATCATCATCATCATCTGTTTACCCTCCAGGTTCGGCTTTTCCCTCGGACTCAGCGAGGGATCCCACCTCTACCGCCTCAAGGGCAGTGTCCCGGAGCTTCAGACTCTTGGTCGGGGGATACAACTGGGGAGAATGACCACTACCTCGCCCAGGCGGCCTCACCTGCTATGCTGAACAGGGGCCTTGTGGAGGGATGGGAAGATTGGAAGGGATAGGCAAGGAAGAGGGAAGGAAACGGCCGTGGCCTTAAGTTAGGTACCATCCCGGCATTCGCCTGGAGGAGAAGTGGGAAACCACGGAAAACCACTTCCAGGATGGCTGAGGTGGGAATCGAACCCACCTCTACTCAGTTGACCTCCCGAGGCTGAGTGGACCCCGTTCCAGCCCTCGTACCACTTTTCAAATTTTGTGGCAGAGCCGGGAATCGAACCCGGACCTCCGGGGGTGGCAGCTAATCACACTAACCACTACACCACAGAGGCGGACATTATTATTATTATTATTATTATTATTATTATTATTATTATTATTATTATTATTATTATTATTATTAGCCAGCCATGTGGTGTGTCTGTTATTCCATGGCCCTGGGTTCGTTTTCCGGCCAGTTGAAGGATTTAAATTATGGACTGAGGAGTAGAACGAGGCTCACTTGATGCGGTATATTTTTCAAGTTCTAAGTTACGGGAAGAAAGCGCACTGTGAGAAGATAACGCTACTGGATGTGATGGTTACAATAGTGTCGGAAAATTGAGAAAAATCATTTTAGATAGAACCCCCCCCCTCCTTGTTAATAACAAGGGAAACAGGGGTGTAAAAACAGCCCGACAAGGCTGTGGTCGAGGCAGACATTTATTTTCGACTTGCTAGAGTTAGGAACACATAAGAAGGCGAGCGTTCTGCGCAGTGACATGTCAGTCACTGAAATATCATCAGACTACATTCGCGAACACACTCTCTCTCTCTCTCTCTCTCTCTCTCTCTCTCTCTCTCTCTCTCTCTCTCTCAGGCACAACTTAGTGTGAAGCAAACAAGCTTACAGTTTGTAGGCCCTTGTTAACAATTTTTCTATCTTTCAGCCATATTTAACATGTATGTATGTTTGTTGGGTATTCAGCCCGAAGGCTGGTTGGATCCTCAACAGGTCCACCATTAGCTGTCACAGATTGCCTAGGTGTCACTGAAGAGGCATACTAGGGAAATGAGGAGTGAGGTAGTTTCCCGTTGCTTTCCTCACTGGGCCAGAAGTTGCTATTGCATATCAGTCTGCCAAGCCCACTGAAATGCGTGCACCAACCGACCCTATGAGCAACATTTTCACACCATTCATAGCAGGGACTGGCTGCATAAGGAATGGCATTACTAGCATCACTCATACCGCAGCCACTTTCATATTGTCAAAGCCAAGGATGAGACTGAGACAGGTCAATGAAAGTAACAAATTTATTCTAGCCCAAACCAGAAGACATAGGGCACTGTAAACACTACATCTTGCCAGCAAAGGCTTTATCACAAATTGGTTCGTCGTTGCCACCTGGATTTGAGCTTCCTCGTAAAACTTGGTCTACCCTTAACAGGATACGATCGGGCCAAGGAAGCTGCGTGCATTTCCACTACAAATGGAAAAGTATCTCTAAACCTAAGTGCGATTGTGATGCCTCTAAGCAGACCATCCAGTCGATTATCACAGTGTGTCCAAAATAAAGTACAGTGGCGACATCAGTGATTTTACTCATGCATTTCTAGAGACAATTGTTACATAAACAACTTGGACATAAAGATATAGTTTGTTTTCCAAAGTCATGTTCATATGTATTGTATCTGTAAAGCCATATGCTAAATAAATACATAAGTGTGAAATCGTAAAAGAAAAACAGCAACAAACGCCGCCACGAGCCACGAATAGCACTCATTGAAGAGAAACGACCAACCGGCGCCTATTGCTGACGATCGAAGTCACGGCGCAGCTACAGTAGTCCTCATCCGCCTTCTTAAAGTAGCGGAGAAGTTGCTCTGGCAACAAGAGCATGATAGAGCGGAAGGAAGACCGGCGATTCTGCTTTGAACTTCTTCCACGCAGCCACAGTCTTCTAGCAACATATCATCATCATCATCATCATTTCCCTTTATCCAGCTGTAGCCGGGTAGGGGCAAATATGGTTCCTCTCCACTTTCTTCGGTCTTTCCACCACTCCTCCAACACTGTGTCCCAGTCCAGGTTTCTTTCTATAATGCTGCGTTGGATGGTATCCTTCCATCTCAATCGTGGTCGTCCACGGCCTCCCCTTCCTTGGATTTGCATTTCCATCACCTTTTTTGGCATTCTTTCGTCGCTCATTCGCTTTATGTGCCCAAACCATCTTAGTCGGCTCTTCTCTATTCTATCATTCATTTTTTTCACTCCAATTTCTTCCCGGATTTTCTCATTCCTTATTTTGTCTCTTCTACTCTTCTGTACCATACTCCTCAAGAATTTCATTTCGGCTGCCTGTATTCGACTCTCATCCTTCTTTGTCATTGTCCAAGTTTCTGCTCCGTAAGTTGTTATAAGAGTGACATATTCGTTATCTTTCACCTTAAAAAGGATCATCACCATCACTAGGCGCTCAGTTACGGCGCTACTTCACGTGTCATGACGTCATGTCATGTCTGAAGAGATGTGAGCATCTGTGCGTCCTAAAGAGGTCGCTCGCTTAATTTCGAACAGCAATATTATTATTTCATTCTCTTCACTAAAATGAGTAGAATTGGTGTATGGTGCTGTGTACACAGTGGATCGTGCATTACCAGACCTACTATAGAACTGGAACGATCGTATGGTCCAACTGATAAAAGTTGTAACATCAACTTTTCGAGGAATACGATTATGTTCTTGGAATGGATAAGACTGAAACTTTGGTAATGGAAGTTGTTAGTACTCATGACCTCATTTTGAAGACGAGTTTCGTCATAATGAACATATGGCGCAGTTCCCGAACAGCGTACTGTAGACAACTTAGAAATATCGGAAGTGGTTTCCAACGCTCCTGGATTCCTGCGCGGTTCTAGACTAGCATTTTTTCAATAATGTGCAAGCTGTTTCGTTTAAAAGAATCAAAACTGGCTCCTGAAGACTATATTAACATCATTCTAAAGTTTCTGAAGTTGTTGCTGAATAGCGTTTATGATATCTGGAATTATTATCATCATTATCATCATCATATTATTATTATTATTATTATTATTATTATTATTATTATTATTATTATTATTATTATTATTATTATTATTTCTTCTTCTTCTTAATCTGTTTATCCTCCAGGGTTGGTTTCCCCTCGGACTCAGCGAGGGATCCCACCTCTACCGCTTCAAGGGCAGTGTCCTGAAGCTTCAGACTGGGGAGGATGACCAGTACCTCGCCCAGGCGGCCTCACCTGTTATGCTGAAAAGGCCTTGCGGGGGGATGGGAGGTTGGAAGGGATAGACAAGGAAGATAGAAGGAAGCGGCTGTGGCCTTAAGTTAGGTACAATTCCGGTATTTGCCTGGAGGAGAAGTGGGAAACCACGGAAAACTACTTCCAGGACGGCTGAGGTGATAATCGAACCTATCTCTACTCAATTGACCTCCTGAGGCTGAGTGGACCCCGTTCCAGCCCTCGTACAACTTTTAGAATTTCGTGGCAGAGCCGGGAATCGAACCCGGGCCTCCGGGGGGTGGCAGCTAATCACACACTAACCACTGCACCACAGATGCTGATATTATTATTATTATTATTATTATTATTATTGTTACCGTGTTTTTGCGGTAGGTAGAGGTGAAAGAAGGTGCGGGCTTGAACGGGTCTCAAACTACAGAATCAAAGTTAATGTAAAATTTAACAAGGTTATATTTTCTTTTCAAAATTAAGAAATAACAAGTACGGCAGGTACAGAGTAGCAAGGCAACAAAAGGTGCAATTACAGTATTTACAGTATTTGGGCTTCGAGCCCCGAATTCACACTTCTGGGGCAATTAGCCCAACCTTACTCCAAAATAAGTTTACCAGAGGGGCAGAAAACCCCATTCATGTTTAGGAGCACTTGCTCCAAATTACACAGAAAAGCCTCCTCGAGGCATACAACACTCAATTTTCAAGAAAGAGCCACACGCTCTCAAACTTTAAGCCTCTCAAAGGCCACACCAAACTCCACCTTCAAGTTGTCCTCTCAGGACATAGACACAGGGGTAACATACCCAACCTACTGAGATCTATTAAATGAAAAAAGGTTAATTACATGACCTCTAAAATAACAATTTGAGAGGAGGCGATCTGCACTCCTAATGTATTTGTTCCAAAACCTAATTTGGCTCTAGGCCACTGATGCAAGGGCTAATCCCATACTACAGAGGTGACTTTCGAAAAGAACAATTTACATTACATTAAGGAAGAATCGGTTGTGAGAAATAAGTTCACCTCAAAGCAATATGAGTGGGAGCTCGAGAGGGTTAAGCACTCTCTATCCCAATATGTAGCTTTAAAAGAGAATAGACGCTAAGAGTATTTACATTTTAGGAAAGGTTACATGGTGGAAACTCTTCGGACCCGCCCCGAGAGTTAAACTGCTGAGCTAGCAAGAAAAGAAGATATTAAAAGGCCATTACCTGGTTATTGAGCTGCTGCCCGAAGAAAGAGGCGCTTCCCGCCCCCTGCTATGTACTTTACACACTAAAAGTTGGAACAGAAGTGGCACCGAGACCCTAAAATCAGCAGTTTATATACTCTCGCGGAAAGTTCGAGGCGTTTCAGGGAAGAAAACACCCGCCCACAATCACTTTATTGGTTAGGGATAAGCAGCATATTCAAGTTGGGGGAAGATACATCAGATTGGTCAGAAATTAATTAAAGAAATTCGGGATTGGCTAAATACAAAACAAGGGGAAAGAGAGGGGCATACAGCCAACTTAAACAATAACAGACAGAAATTTAACAAGAAACAAACTTTTGAAATAAAAATTTCTGCAAAAAGCAGTTCTTTCACATGGCACTAGGGTGCACCATAGTAGTTTTTCAGTAGTGTCCTCTAGAAGAGAAAGTTCACACTTCTTACTACCGGTAAAACAAAAATACATCAAAAGTGACACAGTTCAAAAACTCCAAAATTTCCAAGTAGTGACATCTTCTGAGAAACTTGAAAATTAATACCGTCGATAAAGTTCGGATTTCCTCCAGCAGAGGAGTTTCAACTGGCGCAAATTTTAACTTAGCGGCGTGGAGGTGTACCGCCCGGTACAATTATTATTATTATTATTATTATTATTATTATTATTATTATTATTATTATTATTATTATTATTGCCCTTTTCCCAATTACTTGTAGTCGGCACGTTGTCTCGGGGTCTCACAGACTCAACATTATTCAGTTATTTGTGACGTCTTTATCTGTGATGACACATTCAGTGTTTACACTACATAAAGTAATTAAAGACTCGGAGATAGGTCACCCGATGCAGTACTGCTACCTCTGTAATTTGATAAGAGTGAAATGGAACGTCGAATTTGATACACATACAGCCTAAATTGCGTCAAAACTAAACACCTGCACACAGTAGCTGAGCCTATACTGTGCGGCTCCTTGGCTGAATGGTCAGCGTTCTGGCTTCCGGTTCATAAGGACCAGATTTCGATTCTCAGCCAGGTTGGGGATTTTAACTTCATCTGGTTAATGCCTCTGGCGTCTGGAATTTTGTGTTCGTCTTCATATACGTACATCTCACTTCCTCTACATACACACATTACCCTACCAACCGGCACAGAAACACGTATTAATGAATCCGTTCCCCCACGTAAGGATGAAATGAGGAGAATCAGCCATAAAACTATGACGTACCAACATTAGTAAATTGGAAAGTCAGGAAGGAGAATTAGCCGAGATTATTAATGTTATTATTAGGCCCTATGTAAAAGTTAAATCCTAGCGATACAAACCGCGGTCTCAGACTCTGCATCTATATCAATTACGATGCGAGCATTAGTTGAGTTGCCGGTTATTCCGTGTGCCGTGTCTGTGCGAATGGATGCAATTGGCGCTTGACCCATATAGCTCGCCCAGTGATGCCATGGTCTCAGCTAGTCTGCGATAAGCTTCCGTACACCCTGATTCATTCTTATACAGCAGTAATTAGTCAGTTTAATGCATTTCATGGCTTCTGAATTAAGTGTTCAACATCGTATTTTCTTGCATCTGCTGGCAGAGAATTCCGTAAACAACTTCCTAGAGGACGAGTTCCAGCGCATTTCAGAATTCAGAAAATTGAGAATAAATTCAAAGCTGTGGATTCGGTGCTAAAAATAAAAAAAAATAAAAAAAAGTGTCTTAACCAACGAAACTATTCCGTATATTTGTGAAAGACTTCAGCGATCCTATCTAAAATCGTTATGGAAAATAACTCAACAAAATGAGGTTTCACAATCTGCAGCCCAGCGGGCGGAAATAAATCTGAAATTTAAGCTTTGCTAAGTCACAGAAATGCGAAATTTAAACCTAACACATCCAGCTGCAAGAAAACATTATTGTAATTGGTTTCTTCAGTCTGTCAACAGTGCTAAAAAATCCTGAATTAGTGCTGTTTTCTGTTGGGGCGTGGTGTTACGTGAATGTACGTAGTCAAGTTCTCAACTAATCGGTGTATTTCACGTGAAAATCCAAGAATAATTAATGAAACTCCACTTTATGGCCTTAAAATAGGAATTTGGTGCGCTATTAGTGCTAAAATAATTGCAGGGCCGTTTTTAAAACACACCGTTAATTCTGACCGATACATAGAATTAATACTGAACGAGGTTTTTCCTCAACTGACTGAAGAGGAAAGGCTGCTCGGATATTTCCAGCAAGGTGGGGCTGCAGCACATACTTTTCCTAATTCAAAGAATCCAGTGTATGACATTTTCATGGACAGAATAATTAATTATCGCAGGTTTTTTGGCCAGCTTGCTCTCCCAATTTAACGCCTTGCAACTTCTATTTATAGGGAGTTCAAAATGTAGCATGTATAGCAGTAACCTTCACACCGTACAGGAACTAAAAAATGCAATTCACTCTGAAATTTTGAAAATTTGAGGCTGAATTGGAGAGAGTGAATCGGAATATCATCACACGCTTACGACTCCTATTTACAGGCTGAGAGAGAGAATTTTCAGTACCTACTGTAATGAGGCCAGTATTGTTGTTTTTTTGTTTGTTTTACAATCTTGGCGTCCGCCTCTGTGGTGTAGTGGTTAGTGTGATTAGCTGCCACCCCCGATTCCCGGCTCTGCCACGAAATTTGAAAAGTGGTACGAGGGCTGGAACGGGGTCCACTCAGCCTTGGGAAGTCAACTGAGTAGAGGTGGGTTCGATTCCCGCCTCAGCCACCCTGGAAGTGGTTTTCCGTGGTTTCCCACTTCTCCAGTCAAATGCCGGGATGGTACCTAACTTAAGGCCACGGCCGCTTCCTTCTCTCTTCCTTGTCTCTCCATTCCCATCATCCCATCCCCCACCAAGGCCCCTGTTCAGCATAGCAGGTGAGGCCGCCTGGGCGAGGTACTGGTCATCCTCTCCACTTGTATCCTCCGACCCAGAGTATGAAGCTTCAGGACACTGCCCTTGAGGCGGTAGAGGTGGGATCCCTCACTGAGTCTGAGGGAAAAGCGAACCCTGGAGGGTAAACAGATTAAGAAGAAATGAAATGGATTTTAGTGCCAGGAGTGTTTAAACATACAGGCCCAGTTACTTCAACGAATGTTGAAGTGTTAAAACTGCTGTTAAGTAAACTTAACACACAATTTAATAAAATAGCCCTCTCATCAAGAATAGTTAACACTAACAAACTCTTAATACTTGTGTTAAATTAACATGGCAACAGCCCTGTTTTAAATCTCTTAACAGCTGTTAATATCAAAATAGTAGCACCTAAAAGTCGTAAGTTTGAAGATTTATTGTTGTATGATTATTATCTATAAATTGAAGAAGGCAACGGGCGCCCCATATTAAGAAAAAACTACTTTTTACAGTTGTTAGAAGGAAGTTTTCTAGAAAGATGCTTAATTACCGAAGTCATAATGAACAAGGTACTAGAAGAAATTGGAAAAAGGTTAGAGTTCCCACAGATTGAAACTTACCTGTCTCTTCATAGCGGCAGTTGCTTATTGTTCTTGGATATTATGCTTCAGACTCTTTTCATGCAGGCCTAATTGTAGGAAACTATGTTCATGAGTGCAAGACAAAACTATAGAATTGTGCAAAGTGTATCTATTACCATTGCGGCATTGGCGACGCATTACATTATTTTTCCCGCAGTAAAATGCCCGAATATAATTCAAGACATATATCAGTTATCACGTCTGGCTCCATGGCTAAATGGTTAGCGTGCTGGCCTTTGGTCAGAGGGGTTCGATTCCCGGCAGGGTCGGAAATTTTAACCACCATTGGTTAATTTCGCTGGCACGAGGGCTGGGTGTATGTGTCGTCTTCATCATAATTTCATCCTCATCACGACGCGCAGGTCGCCTACGGGAGTCAACTAAAACCTGCTCCTGGCGAGCCGAACATGTCCTGGGACACTCCCAGCACTAAAAGCCTTACGCCATTTCATTTTTATCAATTATCACATTTTCTCGGTGTTGTAGGAGCTTTAGATTGCACTCATATAAGAATACATTGAATGCTGTGACATAACCGTCCGTCCTTTGATTTTTCAAGCACACTCGCATACATTGAAATTAAATCTATAATAACTTTTGTCTCGTATACATTATAATAACGCTTTTGTCGTCATTTATTGCACATGTTTACATCTTAACGTTTCCACTAAAATGCTTTTGTTGTCTCTTATTGCACATGTTTACATCTTAACGTTCCCACTAAAATGCTTTTGTTGTCTCTTATTGCACATGTTTACATATTAACGTTCCCACCAAAATGCTTTTGTTGTCTCTTATTGCACATGTTTACATCTCAACGTTCCCACTAAAATGCTTTTCTTGTCTCTTATTGCACATGTTTACATCTTAACGTTCCCACTAAAATGCTTTTGTTGTCTCTTATTGCACATGTTTTCATCTTAGCGGTCTCCACTAACCATAACCTGTAATACCGCTCGGAGCGCTGTACGTAAAGAAACAAAAGACTCTCACGGCAAAATGTGTTCAGAAATCTCACGAATGCATGTTAATTTGTCTTCAACAATTGTTTCGTAACAAATGTTGGAAATGAGTTCGTGAAACAGGGAGCTTTTGATGATGATGATGCTTGTTTAAAGGAGCCTAACGTCGACGTCATCGGCCCCTTGTGGTACGAAATGAAATAACAAAAAATTCAAATTCATCCACTGACCAAAATAAAATTTAAAAATGTCGTGAAGAATGAATGAATGGACATGAACCCTACAAAAAACAAACAAAAAAACAGTGGATCAGACTCAAAAAGAATGTAGTTAATTAGAGTATTACTGACCAAGGGACCATTTATAAAGCACAATGATGCTTGATGTCTGAATGGGTGCTAAATTCCCCACAGAATGGTACATGTCGCGAGTAAAGTAGAACCATGTTATTTGTCATTTTGGGGTACTGATCAAAAGTAGCGAAGACTCACGGTGGTCCACACAAGATGGTACTACTCACAAGTATTGCAATTCGTACAGGGAACGCAGACCTATGGTGTTTTGCACACAATGGTGCCACTCATAGCCAACGCAAACCGGTAAGGTTCCTCACCTAGGTGTACTAGTCACGGGCGCCGGTATTCCCGTGGTGTTCCTCGCATAGTGGGTACCAATCACAGGCAACGCTGACCCACGGTGCCGCTCATATAGCGGTACAACTCACAGGCTACGCCCAGACCCGCGGTGTTGCTCACATGGGTACAACGCACGGGTACTGGAATCTACCAGGCCAGGCTTTTTACTGCAACTAATCACAAACCTATTTCGCACCAATTTAGTGATACTACTCGCAAGTAAAGTAGAACCATGTTATTTGTCATTTTGGGGTACTGATCAAAAGTAGCGAAGACTCACGGAGGTCCACACAAGATGGTACTACTCACAAGTATTAAATTAATAACAATTGTTAGCAATATTTTAACACAGAGTTGAAGAAACCTGGCAATAGAATTATTACATTTTACATTGTTATGCTCCCCAACAATATTCAAGTATGGATGACGCAGGCCTAATTAGAGCTAAAAATATATCTTCGATCGCTACTGGAACAGACCAAGAAGAATGCCGCAGTATTTATCGAGGATCAGAGGAACTGTGTGACCCAGTGACAGTGGAATGTGGAGAATTCCTCTCTATACATCTCCGCGGGCCGTCATTAGGACGTAATGTAAAGCGGGAGCGCACTTCCGGCTGAGGGGATGGGGGCCTATTTTTAACTTGCGACATGAATGGGTCCGCACTGTCTGCCAGACCCGGAATGTGCAGTGGAGACGTGGAAAGATTATGTCTGGGAACAGTTCTGGACTTCCTCGATAGCGTGGAAAACACATTTATATTTTTAAAGTCATTGTATATTCGACTACCGCACTAGACCGCCACAGCTCTTATAAATTCAAGGGACAGTAGTACCGCTACTGTGCGGAGGTAAATATTAATCTTAGACTACAGTGACGTGGTATGGAAAATCGGACAGCGGGAATATGAGTAATTTTGAGGAAAATAAAGTGGTTGGAGATATTAATTTCTCCACAGTATCAGCTTCATCTGTTCAACAGAGTTCATTATCCGTCTTACTACTAAACGCTATATAACTTTTATACAAGGTTTATACATCGTTTATGTGAAATTCGTTACTAATAAACAGTGTATAAGCCTCCTGTGTATACACCTGTTATAGTTATTCAGTGAATTGCTTATACAGACCAGGGCCCTTGTATAAGCGTTGTATAGCAGCGAGTAGCGGAAAAAGAAGCGAGTGAGCAGTTTGTTTTCGTGGTATTTACTGTCTGCAGTAATATAATCGTGGTGAAATATTCGACTTATCCATTTAACATTGAACACACATTGAAAGAATGGACGATAACGTTGATGATTTTCATGATATTTTAAACATAGAAGACATACACCATTCAGAGGTTATGGAGGCCAGATATCTTCGTAAAGTAAAACACATTAAAGAGACGGAATGATAATGAATAACTATAAAAGAAATTATGGTTGTGCGTATTTTTGTGTAATGTGTTACTGCTTAACAGACTTTTGAAATTGCAAGTTTATTATACATTATCTGCCTCTACAAAGATCTTTCTGAAATTTGGGTATAAAAAGGGACACATTCCTTGACATAAAAAATGGCATAACTTGAAAACCGTACGTTATATGATTTCCATACTTCGTAGTTAAAAACCCAGAAATATGATGTATAAATGCCTAATAGAAACTTTTTTGATCAAACCTTTCTTGTAGCTAAAGAACAGTTTTTTCCTTTCTCCTGAAAAGGAAGGATTTTGGAATGTGTATTCTTTTCAACTCACCGATTCAATTACAATTGCTTACGTTTATCGTTCTATCCAAGTTAGGAGCTTTTGATCTATTCTTAAGCTTTTCCATTTCTTTCGTGGCGTTCATTACAAAAGCAAGCTGAAGAAATGTTGATATCAGTATACCGTAAGGCGTAAGCCTATTTCCAGCTGTCTCACTTTGTGTTGCCACTGCCTTTTCGATACGCCGAGCTACTGCGCGACTTTCCGGAAAGTTTTGCTTGTAGATAACCAGCAGAAGCGATCATAAAAGCGGTGAACGTGCGAAATACGTCAGTGAACTGCAGGAAGAGAGTCCTACGACTTGGAACGAGTGTATACGTGCTGTATAGTAATACACAGCATATACCACGTTTATTAGTAAGAAAAATATACAACGCTTATACAGGATTTATTCACTGTATAACTATATAAGTGTTAAACAACTGTATAAGGAGTTTTTATTAGTAAGACGGTATATGTATATTGATTATAGTATACTAGCAGTTTCCCGCGGACTCTGCCCGCAACGTATCATGTTCATTAATATTCCCACGGATAGAATGACCAACTGTCCCGCATTTTGCAGGTCGTCCCTCATTT
The DNA here is from genome assembly GCF_040414725.1 of Anabrus simplex. NCBI lineage: Eukaryota > Metazoa > Arthropoda > Insecta > Orthoptera > Tettigoniidae > Anabrus > Anabrus simplex. The sequence goes on along the minus strand of NC_090267.1, from coordinate 337,057,592 downwards.
TAACGTACCGGTATTTTGAAAATGTCCCGTGCGGAACGTGATATATCCCACAATTGTTTCGTTTTCTGTCTGAATGAATTTTCATGTTATTGTCAACGGTACGAATTTTTACAATACTCAGTTATCTTCCCATCTGGCTTCAGCTAAATATAGCGTAACCGTTGCCAACAATATTATGTCTGGAAGTGCAAAGAAGCATTTTTGGAGAAGCGTTCCGGGTTTAACTTCCGACTTCCGAGTTAACGTTAGTCCGTGGCGTGGGGTGTGTAGTCATTCTGTAGCACGAAGAGCATCGACATAGACGTATTGTGTTTTTCTTTAAGTTTGTGTGATTTTTGAAATGGATACGGCGTCGTACAGTGATGACTGTACTTCTACTTCGTCACAAAAAAGAACGCCATAATTTAAACCCGGGAAGGTAAAAGGGAAAACTAAAGGCGTATGTACATATAAAGCAGAGTGGGAAACAAACACGCCATACTTATCTCCTGATCGAAGGAAGTCCACAAGACGTTTTGCAAACATTGCAAGAAGACATTCACTATATTTCATGGATGAAGGGTCTTCAACCCACAAACTGGAATAGCTTGTAGCCTACAATAAAGATGAGTGAAATGATTTTTTTCTATGCTGTTGCTTGAGCCACACCTTCCCCATCTATCACTACATAAATCAGCGATCTAAGCAATACCTTAGTGAAATATTCATGGGGAACAATATTTGAGGCCCGGATCGTGTCGACTGGGCAAGGCACATACATAACCCTGAGCTGAAAACCCCCCCTTGTAATCAGGCAACAAGGGCAAGACTACATCTATTTGAAATAAAAGAAGAAATGGTTTAAACCAGGGGATTTATTAAATAAATATGAGAAAAAAATTAAACCAAGAAAAGAAAATCACACAAAATAAATAGGGAAATTAATCGTAATACTGATGGACATACCTTGTTTTTCACATAGTTGAAACATGGCGTGAAAACTCACTAATACTCTTCAAAAATATTGATACGTAATTTAAAATGCACACTGCTCCTCGACACATCGCTATTACAATACCAGCAGCTTCCTTTCATCATAAACTATTCAACCAGGTCGCCCGTTTTACCAAGATTCAAATATCCAAGGCACTGCATCCTAATCACATCAGGCAACTGACAATGCGAAACGTTCACATAACAATAAGCCGTGCCGGAGAACAAAAGGCAGATAAGAATAACGACAGATGAGACTGAGCACAGCCTCCATGGACCAATCAAAGCCAAGACAAGACCCAAAGAATACAATAGGTACGCCCATGCGCAAATATGAAACCAACATGGCGGGTACTCAAGCTGAGCATCAGCCATGAATAATAAATAAATATAACTCTGCGCTGAAAACCAAACAAGGCGCAGAATTTGAAAGACAAATACAACAGGTCAATCGGCATACCAACCTTTCCTCTCCCACACATTCGAACTCACATGCATACCACATTCACTCACACACAATGAGGGTATCGGGAAAATAAAACACGAACGGCCGTTCAGATTTCGTAGTCAAATACAAACCATAAATTATGACTCCACGGTCATTACCAGTGGGTCTCACGTACTCAAATGTTTGCGTGCGGCGTGCAATTACACATAAGATCAGAATTGGACATTACTTTATTCACATCACTGACATGTTGCGCCTTGTACAACCTGGATTGGTCTCTCCTGCGGTCGAGACAAGGGGCACATCATGAGGATCACGCAATATTAAAGCACGCAGCGCACCAAATCATAACCACAGAGACCCTTTTTCAATTATAACAACAAGACCACAAATACATTCATTCAAAGCACATCGTATGACGGAGCGGAAAGATGTATGCCATCGACCGTAACATACGGGAATAAATCGTCACCAAATTTAAATACAAACCAAATATCACGTACCTGTGATTATCAATGGTAAAATCCAATAGCAGTTAGCGTGAAAGGTCCAGGCTTGAACACATTAAATGAATATTTAAAACATAAAAAGGCCACACCAAACATAGCAGCAGCCATTGTTAGTATCTGCCCCACATAGAACAGCAGAAGAACTCCACAGAGTAAAAATTATCGCTCAGCAAAACGAACGACCTCACAGATAAAAACATAGCGTGTGCTGCTCCCTACTGGACGCCATTAGACTGACACACAAGACTGAAGGAAGCTATTTACATAATTAAATGTCAAATCGTGGAACATGCGGTAAGCATGGTTTGCTTCAGTAAGAAAACCCTTGGTTAAAAAAGAGGGAATATTGCAACACAATGCGTTTGAAAATGTTAACATTTTTGTCGTTTTAAAATTACGGTACTGCTAAAAATGTAGCTATCCCCCAAATTTGTGGAATGTACCTCTGTTTTGACTGTCTTATCCCTCATTCCTTCCTTCAACAATCGGTTACCCTACCACGGATGTACTTACAAAGTTGCGAGGTAATGAAATAATACACATGAATTGTTGTTACAATATACTGTAATTCAATATTACATCACGTAGAGGAATGAAAAACTTTGGTACTTACGACTGAACCAAGTGCAGTAATTCAATCTGTGACTAATTCGAAGTCTGTTTAGGTTGGAATAAACAGAATCAAGAAAATACGTCTGAAAGCAATCACTCATTACTCATTTCGGACAATAAAATTGCTGTGTTGAGAGTCACAGAGAAAAATCTCAAGCAATTAATTTTCCAGACAATAAATCTCTAGATTGTGTCATAGATATTCCTTGCCTCTTTAAGTTCCATGCTATTCGTTTGTCCAGTCCAGTGACCTATATTATACTACATACACTGGCGGAAGACCTGCCATCTTTGAAGAAAGCTGAAAATTGTTCCACCATGTTCTCTGGTGGCATAAAGGATTAAATATTCACTTATAAAATGATTTAGTTCTTCTTGTATTCCCTCTATTTTTGCAATTAATTACAGAACATCTTTCCTAACAGCTGAAACATGGCGGATGTGCTACAACTTTCTTCAGCTAAGAGCGCTGTATGAGCCCCTCCAGCCAGTCTATGTACAAGGTGCGGCAGAAATACCTGACGAATTTCAGACGTAAATAACTCAGCAACGCAGCAAGCCATTCACAATTTTGTTGCGCATTTTAAAAGAGCAAGGTTTGCCATTTATGTCACATCCAGTAGATTGGAGCGAACTAAAGGTCGTATTGGCCACAGCTTTCAAACAGGTGTTATTGTCGTGGTGCGTGCGGTCTTGGCCTTGGCCAGCACGTGCATCGTCTCGTCCGGGCTAGTCAGTCAGCCAGCCAGTCGCTAGCATGGCGTGGAGTGGTGAACACCGAGGTTTCGTGATTGAGACTTATTTCAAAAATGCCGACCCCGTACGGGGTGACGTTCCATGGTCAGCCCGTTCCCCTGACCTCGCCCCGTGCGATTTCTTTCTCTGGGGATATTTGAAGGATCGCTTCTTCCGACGTAAGCCGCGAACACTACATGACCTGAAAGCTGCCATCCGTGAAGAAATCGAGGCAATACCACACGACATGCTAAAGCGAGTCATGCGGAACTTCAGGGAGAGGTTTCAGAGGTGCATCGAACAGGACGGTCAGCATTTGGATGACATTATTTTCAAAACCTAGTGTGTATGTGACGTAAATGGCAAACACTACTCTTTACAACTGTGGAATAAATCTTTAAATGGCTTGTAGCGTTGCCGAGTTATTTACGTTTGAAATTCGTCAGGTATTTCTGCCGCACCCTGTATTATAATAATACAGGTCGTTTGTTCAGTCTATCCGTTAAGAGTTTTGGTATCAAAAATGGCGTTAGCACATAAAACTTTCTATCCGTATATTACGTATTATGACCAGTTTTATGAAATCTTTGACGATATACCTACCTCTACGACCCGTCCGACTGCCTCATGAGCCTTGGCGTAAATGTTAGTAGTAATCAGTGGAGGCGTGTAGATTTGTGTAACGAACAAACAAACTTACTCTTGATTTTATAGATGTAGATTTTTACCGATAATCTTCTTTTTTTAGAAATAATATGAACTGACTTCTTAAGATAGGGCCTTCATTTATTTAGCGTGTAGAATACAGATTGTCTTAAATATTTATTAACATATTCTGGAATTAAAGTCTTCCGTTCAGAGATTCCCGCGTTCGATTCCTGGCCGGGCCGGGGAATTTTATCTTCGTTTGGTTAATTCATCTGGCTCGGGGACTTGGTGTTTGTGCTTGTCTTAATGAACTTCTCTTCATTTACACACAGCACATCACACTACCAACCACCACAGAAACACGCAGTAGTGAACTAACAGAGGTTTGGCGTCAGCAAGGGCATCCAGTAAAACACATGTAAAACAACCATAAAATCCATATGTGCGACTCGTGACATCACCAGATAGAAGGCTGTATAAAAAGAATATTAATATATTCTGGAAATACATTTTATCAATTTTGGCCCACTTCTCCACATTAAACGTATATATTTTGACACACTACAGTTACCTCTTCAAAGCATGAGAGACCCTGCGTTTACAAAACTTTAGGGGTGGTGGGTGGATGTGAGGGTCTTGCTGTAGTTGTATGAAAGGGAAGTTTATTTATTTAAATTTCGAAACTCGCGCCGTAACTTTATGCAATCCCGGACCTGCAGTATGCGCTCTTCAGTTGAACACGATCTGCGTTGTTGCACGCTTGTTGAGTAGCTACGTGCTTCTTGAGGGAGCTCATTCTCACTAGAACAGTCATTGCGGTATGATAAAACACTGTTGCTTCGGAGGGAATCCAAATCTTTCAAGCGAATAAACGCAACTGATATAAAATGACTCGCAATCTCACAAAATCATTTTTTTTTAAATTCGTATATCATTCACGGTCCCATAAATTTGACAACGCAGAGTTATTCAGCTGCCTAAACTAAAAACATTGATGTACTCTTATTTTTTTTTTTTTTTTTGAATTTAAAGAACATTGTAGAGATTATCTCAACAATATCGTGAACAACCCAAATATGTGTAAAAATAAAATCTCAAGTTTTCTCTCTAAGGGTTATTGAAAAACTGGGCCTCGGAAGTTGCGAAAAATAATATTAGCCTATATGATAATTTTAATGAATGCTTCTGTGAGCGATGTTACAGTTGGGAAAATGTATACTGTATATAATACGATCTTGATTAATGCTTTTCTACATCTTTTACATTTTCGAAATTTTTAAAAAGCGATTTTTTTCTTGAATTTTTGTCAGGCTTGGTCTAAGTGTTATTATTCAACACCACCCATCCTTCAGCACCACGTCATTAGTAAGGAAAGTTGAAAGAAGCGTGCTTGGCCCAAGTAATATGTTACCAGGTCCAGTTATGGTCCAGTGGTTTCTACGCATTTGTCACGAACTGTGAACCCTTGGAGATATTTCCTCAATGAAGGTAGTGGTGATGTTTATTGTTTTAAGAGGAAGTAGCCCTATAATTAGGTAATCATCCTCTCTTAACAAACCAAACCGCATAGTGCTACTGCCCTGACGGGCCTTGGCCTACCAGGCGACTGCTGCACAGGTCGAAGGCTTGCATATTACGAGATGACGGATAGTCAGCGCGACGAGACCTCTCGGCTGTTTTTCTTGGTTTTCTAGATCAGAATTACAGTCTCACAAATTAGTGTTTGACAGCTATTAGATCAGGTGGGGTCTTCCGTTTGGGCCTCAAGGGAAAGGGCCAGACGTGTTATCCTTGGGAAGGTGGCTCCTTTCTCTCACCAGGGGTGGATAACACGACCGGGCAGTAGTCATGCATAATCCCATCCATGCATTTATCCTGCCAACCGAATGCTCTCTCCTCAGTTGGTGGCTATCCGTGACTGGGAGAGAAGTGTTCATTCATTTATTCATGCATGCATGACAATTTAATTCGGTCATGGAATCATTAAAAAAACCTAATTCATGCATTTATGTACACCTATGTATAGTGTCTGTGAAAATGGAGGAGAACTCTGTACAGACTTATGATAAATAAATAAATACTAAATTACAGTCTCACCCTGTATTGTTGTCACGTAGGCTGAGTGAACCTCGAACCAGCCCTCAGATTCAGGAAAAAAAATCTGACATGGACGGGAATGGAACCCGGGGTCTATGAGTACTAATCAGAAGAAAATGTGGAGGAGGTCCGATCCTTGGAAAAATGACGATATCGACGAAAGAAGACGAAGGGCATAGGCCCTACAAGTGAAAACAGAACAAGTTCAGATAGGAATGATAAGTAGCATGCGAAAGTGGAACGAATACTAGGGTCCTGTTGTCGCTGAACCATTCGCACTAAGTTTAGAGCTGCTGGGAATTATCCTTTTCAGTCGCCTCGGATGTCAACCCTCAGGGGGAAATTCCACAACGGAAGAAATATATCACGTATTGAACCTTGAATTACTGTAGTCACGTACAACTAGCGCTTCACGATGACAGACATCTTTCTCATGGGATTGTAAAAAGTTGGCACATGAGCGAGTTGTGAATGAGGTTATTGATTACGTTCGTCATGAATGGGCCTCTATAGCGGGCGGTTTGTTGTCACAGTGATAGCTCGCGGCGTGGTGCTGCGGTTGGTTTATTTGACTTGGCGGCTGAAGTAAATAAAACGAGCATTGCCTGCATTCTTAGTGTCATGACTTTTAATTTGTTTGTTTGGAACGCAATAGCCAGATGTTTGATAGCACAGTCTGTGGAAGTAGTAGTCTGTTCTCCGCATGTACGTGGTAGATCCCGTTATGCAGTAATAATCAGGGCTGGGATTTCTATGTAAATACATATTGTTTTTTTATTAGCTACAGTGAAAATGTTGTCATATCTTTAAGAATCATTAGTATATTTGGATTGATTTAAAACATATTTTATTTTCCATATTTATCCATATTCCCATCTTTAGGGCATATTTTTACATGTCCGAATCATTGGCTGAATGGTCAACGTTTAGGTCTTTTCTTCAGAGGGTCCTGGGTTCGGTTCCCGGCCGGGTTGGGGATTTTCATCTCGTGCGATTAATTCTTCTGGCTTGGGGACTAGGTGTTTGTGTTTGTCCCAACACTCTTCTATTCATATTCAGACACAGACCCCGCTACCAACCACCACAGAAATACGCAATAGTGATGACATCCCTTCACGTATTATTGGCGTCAGGAAGGGCATTCGGCCGTAAAATAGGGCCAAATCCACATGTACGACACAGTTAAGCGATAGAAAAAGATGAAGAAAAAGAGAAGGGAATATTTTTACATATTTAAGGAGACCTTACACATGTTTATATAATTAAACGTTTTATTATAAATATCTTCCATATTTTATGGTTCCAAAGTTATTCTTGCCAAACAATAACTTAATTTGACTAGCATCAGTAATTGAAAGCTGGATTCTGGTATTTCAGTTAAATATAGAAAGGAAGACATTTCTGCTCTTTGCATATTTCTTCTTTCTTGCTGGCTTTGACCTTATCACTCAACCCGCATCAGAAAGGTGTACTTTAATTTTAATACTTACTTTTGTGGCTTTCATGTTTAAGCAATGAATCTTTTTCTCTGTTCTTTGTGTAAGTATTATTTGATATATTTTTCACCTTTTTTAAAATTTAAAAAGTCAATTTTCATTCCATATTTTCGAGTTTTATAGCCATATATATGTACGTATTTAGCCATTTTTATTACACATAAATCCTAGCCCTGGTAAAAACACTACCCATGAGGCTGTTCCACCTTGGGTATAGACAAGATTAAGACTAATGTCTGGGGTGGTGGCTACGTTTCTAGTGACAAATATAGCTAGTATACGTATGTAAACACCTGGGGCAGTACTAGTGAATCAGGATAGTAAATTTGAAGGCGGGCTATATACTATCCCATTCCGCTACCTCTCCCACCACATGTACACTGCACTGCGAACTCTTCTGTACTAGCCCAATGTGAGCGGAAGGTGGTGATCAGTATGGGCTAGTAGTACTGCATTGTCCGCCTGTTGCCATTTCTTGATGGACACAGTACTTTTGTATCCGTCTCTTGGCACAGGCCAGAGCAAAGTGTAGCTTCCACTGAAGTCCCAGTCACATTCATGGCTGGGGTATAGATGGTGCTGAGTAATGACATTCAGAGCACAAATAGTGTCTGAGTGTTATGAAAGGTGTTGCTCATAGGGTCAGTCGTGCTGCAGTGGCACATTCTGGCCCAGTGAGGAAAGCAATGGCAAACTAACTCACTCCTCGGCCTAGTACGCCTCATTTGGGCTCTGCCATTGGTTTTTGCGGTTTCCCTATAACTGCATAACCTTTGGTAGTGGTATTTGAGGATCCAACCAGCCTCTGGGCTGATGACCTAACAGACAGTACTATATTGAGAAGTTTTATTCTCATGCCTTTCCTCGTGTTTGGACTCTTCTTAAGGTGGTAAGTTAGGTGGCTTGTTTATTTCATTTCTGCCGTCAGCCTCGAGTTGGTAGGCACATTTACTGGCACGTAAAAGAACACCTGCGGGACTAATTTCCAGCACCTCGGCGTCTCCGAAAACCGTAAAAGTAGTTAGTGGGACGTAAAGTCATTATTATTATTATTATTATTATTATTATTATTATTATTATTATTATTATTATTATTATTATTATTATTATTATTATTAATTGTACCGGGGTACACCTTCTCCGTCCACTAAAACTGCGCGCCTTCTATAAGGCCATCTTGAACTAATGTGAGGCAAGATACTTGGGGTTGCAACTGTTAGATGTCTCTAGTATCGGCCTAAGTGCCCCTCTGGCGGTATTAAGGAAAATTCCCAAGGGAATTTCAATTTTCAAAATTGGTTAACCTTAGTTTCTGAAGATTTTGTTCATGTATCAAAGTTGTCAACACTCCTATTGCTTCAGTCTTCCTTAGTTACTAACCAATCAGGAATTTTTGGAATATTTTCTCTAGCCAATTAAATGTACAGACATCCAGTCTATCTGTAATACGTTTTGGAAATTTCCCCTCGAAATGCTAAAAAATCTGGGCGCTTTAAGGCCGGATTGTCATTTTCATCGCTCCAGTTCAGTGAGTGCGGCGTGTTATTCGGAGGCAGGGGCCGCAGGTCGGCGTTCGGAAGGCCCAGCGAAACAAGGTAATGGCAGAATTTTCTTAACATGTGATAGCTGCGGCAGATAACTCGAGGGGAAGGTTTCGAACCTCTTTCTCTTTGTGTAAAGGGCTAATTCAATGGTTTAAATGAGATTTTCGGCCAGTCTGAGGACGCTGTTCAAATTCCTGCTGGGAAATATGTAAATTAAGGGAACAAAGAGTGATCAGGTGATCACCCTCTGTTGGTTCCCATTCAACTTGGTATGGAGTGACAACAATCTTCTAAACCTCTAAATTTTAACACATTTTTGGCATTTAATATTTCATCACAGTCACCCCCCTTAGCCTCTGCAACTTCGGGCTATAAACCCGCTTAGGGTTTTAAGAGTTTTTCTCAAAGGAGTGTAAGCGTTTCGCCTCCTAGCCTTTTGTTCATGGCCGATCATGTTAAACTTCTTTTTACCTAAAGCCATTTAGAATTGACACAAATTGCCCCTGTTTATTTTGTAATTGTTGATAGACCAGCGTGTAACGAACTGTTCAGCAGAAGTGGCCGTAAAAACCTTATTTGAGGTTTGTCAGACATAAGCTTGTAAGAAACGTGTGCCTCTGAGAGCTGGACTATATTAACTTTCGGAGCTCAGACTCCTGGCCTATGTAAATTAATGGAGCAAACATGCTCTTATAAAATAGTGTACCTGTTCAGAATTATAATGCTCATTCCCTGTACTGTATATTATCGTGTTGTTAATTCTCTCTAGTTTTTATACCTGATTTTTGGACTTAGAGGCCGCTGTTGTTATCAGAACTGACGAGTTCTTTGTTATCCTACTTAACTGTTACTTGTTCCAAATCTTCTATCAAAAAGAAAAAAAGGAGGAAAGAAATAAAATTTCAATATTTAGTGCTTACACTTATGCTCTGGTCATTTCCTTGTCCGTCCATTCACCCCGGCATCTTCTTACACCTCTGCGTTCCACGATATTTCCGGAACTATTATTATTATTATTATTATTATTATTATTATTATTATTATTATTATTATTAAGACGCAAAACTGCAGGCTCCTCAACACTTCGTAACAATAATCATGGGATAAGAATCAGATACGGCCGTTCAAAATATAAAGGTATCGGCTAAAGAAAGACAAGGGACCACGTGGTTGGATTTGGAAGAGAGCAAGAGATGAATAAGGAGGGTTGGATAGGAAAAATGTAAGAGAGGAGTTCGATAAAGCTAAGTGGAAGCGATGGCACACAACCTGATGTCTCATGGTTGCCGCCCCCAAGCACATAAGTTGTGAGAGCTACTCTTTAAAACACGAAAACCACAACTGAATCCGTGACATCTCTCGAAAATCAACAGTGTTTGACTTTCCTGTTTCAATGTGTAGCAGTCACATTCCGATCATGTTACTGTTCTCGTTTAACCTTGATCGTACCCGTTACGCTACAGTCTAGCGGCCGTAGATCCTGCCTTTGGAACAACAGGGACAGTGTTGACTTATTTCTCTTTTATATAGCACATCCTTACATGTGAGTTTAGATATTCGTGACTTATTCGCTTTAAACAGCAGTCAAGTTTGTCATTTTTATACCACAGCTACAAGCAAAGTGCTTGTTAAAATGGTGTTATAGTGCAGTAATTTCCTGTCTCGTTAGCTACCACCGTGCTCTTAGCACCCCTTTTAGCACAGTTTTATTGCCGTATCCAGAGTGTGGAATGGGGTGTTCTCAGCTTAAAGAACACAGCTAGCTGGTGGGTTAAAATCCTACTTTGTCATCGTGGAAAGATCTCTCCATTTCATCTTCAGGGAAAGGCGCGGGCTGGTAGCTTACGTTGCAACATCTTTGCTAATACTGGCCCCTGTTTCTACGTAACAGTGTAATAATAAATAAAATCCACCGCCTGTTTCTAGCCATTCGACCGGGTCGGGAATGGAGTGAATAAAGCGCCCTTCTAGTGGCGAGGATAGGAATAGGAATTGTGCCGGCAGCCGAAGCCTGTCGCACTCCTCTGGGGCAGTGATTGACCGACAGATGAAATGAAATTACATTGGAGTGTGTTGCTGGAATGAAAGCTGACAGGTTAAAACCTGCCCTGCCTCCGCTTTGCCCAGCACAAATCTCGCATGGAGTGACCGGGATTTAACCACGGATTCCAGCGGTGTCAGGCCGGCTCACTGCCGCCTGAGCTGCGAAGACTTTTTAACAGTGTAATAATAATAATAATAATAATAATAATAATAATAATAATAATAATGGAAAAAGCAAAGCAAAGTCAAGTCATCTACTTACAGGCTATGAAGGCCGTGGGAGGGGTGGAAGGTAAAGGCTTCAACTATACGTAACCTCGACACTTGGTGGGGTAGAGTGCCGCCTTTGCCTCCAGGAGTTAACCTGGTACTGACATTTGATGGAGTCTGAGTGAACCCAAGAGCCATGTGCCCCGCATCACGTTTTGAATTCTGGTCAGTGGATGACTTTGGAATTTTAAAATGACATTGCATTTCTTCTCATTTCGTACCATTAAGAGCCGATGACCTAGATGTTGTGTGTTTGAGTCATCAGACCATAGACCTGGTTTGATGCAGCCTTCCATGCCACCCTATACTGTACTAACCTTTTCATTTCTACTTAACTGTTGCATCCTACATCTGCTCTAATCTGCTTGTCATATTCATACCTTGGTCTACCCCTACCGTTCCTACCGCCCACTCTTCCTTCAAAAACCAGCTGAACAAGTCCTGGATGTCTTAAGGTGTGTCCTATCATTCTCTCTCTTCTTCTCGTCAAAGTCACCCAAATCGATCTCCACTCACCAATTCGATTCAGTATCTCTTCATTCGTGATTCGATCTATCGATCTCACCTTCAGCATTCTTCTGTAACACCACATTTCGAAAGCTTCTATTCTCTTTCTTTCTGAGCTAGTTATCGTCCATGTTTCGCTTCCATACAATGCCACGCTCCAGATGAAAGTCTTCAAAAACATCTAATTCCTATATCGATGTTTGAAGTGAGAAAATTTCTTTTCTTAAGAAAGCTCTTCCTTGCTTGTGCTAGTCTGCATTTTATGTCCTCCTTACTTCTGCCATCGTTAGTTATTTTACTACCCAAGTAACAATATTCCTCTACTTCCTTTAAGACCTCATTTCCTAATCTAATATTTCCTGCATCGCCTGCTTTCGTTCGACTGCACTCCATTACGTTTGTTTTGGACTTATTTATTTTCATCTTATACTCCTTACCCAAGACTTCGTCCATACCATTCAGCAGCTTCTCGAGATCTTCTGCAGTCTCAGATAAAATAACAATACCATAGGCAAATCTCAAGGTTTTGATTTCCTTTCCTTGGATTCCAAATTCCTCTTTGATTTCCATTACTGCTTGTTCTATGTAAACATTGAAAAGGAGGGGTGACAAACTGCAGCCTTGCCTCACTCCTTTCTGGATTGCTGCTTCTTTTTCAAAGCCCTCGATTCTTATCACTGCAGATTGATTAGATGTTAACCTCTTTAAAAACCAAGCATCATCATCAGTGATTTTTTGGTGGTTAAATGTGTGTTTTCGCTATTGGCAGTTCTAATGAAGCAGGATACCAATCCTAACACTGTGATTAGAAGAGAGACGGGGTCCACAGACTACATATTGGGAAAATGAGAAAACTGGAGTCGCCAGAAAATGATCATAAAAGCGAAAATTGACGGATAGACAGGGAAACTACGTGACTGTACGCCAGTTTACGTCTAAATACGAGGGTTGGAGCATAAGTAACAGAAATATTTTTTTCCACACGAATAGGGGATCTACCAAACAAATGGAAATATACAGAAGAGACTGGGGAGCATAAGATCCTGTGGAATGAATAATTTCGAATAGGTTTACAAGGTGTAGGATATAAAGCGTAGAATCTGTCAGCAATGAATTCAGTAACCTTTACGGTAAACCCTTAGAGCAGTCCTCTAGATCTAGATTGTTCACAACACGTTGCCAACGATGCGGGATACATCGGATATCAGTCACCTCATTATGTGTGAATTTAACGATATCATATTTCACAGCGTTAGTAATGTCCTCTCCTGTACCAAATCGTCTCCCAGATAATGGTCAATTCACTTTGGGGATGAGGTCAGTACCGCACGGAGATAGGTCCGGTGAGTATGGCAAAAGGTAAGAGCCACGAAGGGTGTGAAAATGAAAGACTCCCTAAGCCTCGCAAATTTGATACCGTCAAGGGACTAGAATTGACGAAGAGGCCTGATAGGAGAGATAACAACCACCACAACAACAGCAATAATAGGCCTAATCATAATAAGAATAAGAGCATATGGTATAACTAGGAATATCTACAGCAAAAAGTGTTAACTAAAAACTTCAAAATGCAACACTACAACACAGCAATCACACCGGAATGTCGATACGCGAGTGAATGTCTATTGTCGCGGCCACGAAATTAGGCGAGTCAGAGAAATTACGCTGTTGCCAAGGTTATGTAGCATCAGGCGAAGAAATGTCTAACACTCTAACTGAACACATCATTTCGGAGCGCGAGGCAAGTTGTTCACTCTCAAGCTCCTGATGTTACTTCATACAATGTTTCGAGACAAATCATACTACAAGCTTCAGAAAAGACTGCTGATTCCAGTGGTATAACTATTTTCTATATAAACCACTTAAAATAATTATGAAAAATAAAATCTTGAACGAGTAAGTTCAAATCCGTAGAATCATGTATTGAAAATTTCAGTAAGCGGCCAAGTTTTTATTTCTTCAGCCAATAAAATTTTGTCTGGGGGAAAAATGTAAAAAATCGCCTGACTTATATTTTTTATCTGAAACATATTTCCGCGAGTCTTGTAATTTTCCTGGAAAATGGCCCGGAAAGCGATCATGTAAATGTCGCTAGCTGAGGCAGTTCGGGGCGCGCGCACCAGTACTGAAGAGACTAAATAAGAAGTACTGAAAAGAAGAATTACACGAAAAATACTCGGTCCGATAAGAACTAAAGAACTCTGGAAATCAAGAAGTAATGATGAAATATATCGGAACATACAAAACATAACGTGAACAATACGGAAGAGTCGATTGATATTTTTTGGACATTTATACAGAATGGGTGACAACAGTTAACCAAACAGTTCTTCAAATAACTTTGTAACAAGAAGTCAACAACGACCTGGATTCATAAAGTCGAGAAAGATTTGGAACGAAACAATATAAAGGAAGAAGCAACAGAGAGAGATTTTTAGAAAGAAAGTGTTCAAAATGGAAGGATTCCAAGGTGGAAAGGAAGAAAACAGGCTCAGAAAGGTCGGAGGAGAGGAGGAGAAGACATAGTGAGAAGATGGATTATTGGAGGAAGAAGAAGGAACAACAAAGAATGAAGCATTGGAATTGACACGTGTTCCCTAGAAGACTCTAACGGAGTAATAATAATAATAATAATAATAATAAATAATAATAATAATAATAATAATAATGGCGTGTGGTCTTCGGAGTGGCCTGGTGCATGTCTTTTGAGTTGACGCCTTATAGGCGACCTCCGTGTCTGTGAGGATGTTGGCCCTACCTGTGATGAATTCTAATGATGAAGACGGCACATACACTCGCAACCCTGAAGTCATTGTATTTAACCGACCCGACCGGGAATCGAACCCGGGACCCTTGGACAAAAGGCCAGCACACTAAACATTTAGCCATGGAGCAGGAGAGATAAAAGTGAGGAGCCTGACACACGTACGTGGAAGCAATGCCAGACTCAAATGAGGAGCTCCGCCATCGCCAACTCATTCTTCCAAGATGTAAGCTTTTGGAGTCCCCTGTTAGTCGCCTCTTACGGCAGGCAAGGGATACCGTGAATGTATTGCACCCCCTCCCCCCACCCACAAGGGTTTGACCGAGGGAGATCACTTAGGAAATATAAAATTGCAGAGACAGTGTCATTAGTGGAAGTAATGCCAAACTCAGCTTGGGGCCCCATCGTCACCAACCAGCGCTCTGAAATTGAGTGTCCCTGAGGTCTCGTTTTTGTCGCTGTTTTACTACAGGCGGGGAATTTCGTGGATGTGTTCAGCCATTCCCGCACACAGGGTGGGGAGGGGGTGGGGGGTGGGAGTGGATTTGGAGAACGTTAGGACTGGGAAGGAAGCGGCCGTGGTCTTAAGATACAGTCCCAGTATATCAGGATATACCTGGTGTGAAAATGAGAAACCGCAGAAAATACGATTTGAACCCATCATCTCCTGAATGCAAGCTTACGCCCAGCATGCTCGGTCAGTCTCCGCCTTTGAAAAATCCGATTACCTCTGTTGGATTTGAACCCACAATCTGAAGGTTGACACTCTGCTGTTGTTCCTTCGAAGAGCACTTTCGACGGAACGTTGGAGCCTAACGTAAGCATCAAGAGTAGTTGCACGTACTCCCCTTAATCAGCTCGTCTTCCGTTGTTCATCCTCATGCCATAACTTCTCTTTGGAATACTACACTGTTCTGTGCTATCCGCATTAAGCAGTAGAAGACGGGCATCTCTAGAGCAGGCGACCTTCTTCCGCCGACGCAAGTTACTTTCCTAGAGTTAATGGACAGTCGTGTTTCTCATAGACGGCAGGGATCGATGTAATGAAGTTAGTGGCTCAGAATGCTTTCGTTATCGACTACCATCGATATCTTATTTCCTACACAGCTGTTGGAAGGCCCTCAAATATTGAGTGAAAACCTCGTGAGCCGTAACGTTTTACTGCTGATAAATGCAATACATTAAACAATTACATACATTAAACTTAATATTACAATATATAGGCGTTTTGAGCATCTCCTGTAACAGATGCGAGTGTACAGTACTGCATTGTACCACCCGTCATTGTTCAAAGCTGTAGAACAAGACATGGTGTTTAATACAACGCTATAGTTAACGAAGTGTAAGGTGTGTGTTTGTTATTTGGTACTAACTAGGACGACGATACTGGGTGTACGCGATGTGCCCATGTGTACAAGCCTTTACGTCAGTGGCAAAATATCAACGTACGTCCGCCATTAACTTGTGAACTGTTCGTGCATGTTTACTAAGGAATTTTTGCTTCTTCTTTAGTGAACTTCCCACCGTTTCGGCTTGTGCTATCACTTCTAGTGTATCTTATATAACACATAATGAAGCCTAAATTCTTAAGGTTTCGAACAATGTTTGTAGGTTATTAAGGGGTTGCCGACAGTAGGTTTCGAACCCAGTATCTCCTCAATGCAAGCTGAAAACTCCCAAGTTTTAATAGGACCGAGATTGTATCTTTTAAGGGACCCAGGCATGCTATTTTCTGACTTGGTTCACAGTTTACTTTGCTCATGGCCCCCTTAACAGATAACATGGTAGTTCGTAACCTGTATGTTAACCGAAGGTACCAACCATATGCCTACCAAATTTGAGCTCGCTCGGTAAAGGTAGTTTTTACGTGGAAGATAAACAGACCAACATTCACATATATTTGTAAATATTAATAAAGATATTATCTGCATTACTTTTTGCCATCTTGTACAGGCAAAGAGACTGTGATTATAATCACTTCGGACGACTCTCCAGTTATTAATGGAATCACGTGCGCATCTGAAGTTCAGTAGACCGAGCTCGATAGCTGCAGTCGCTTAAGTGCGGTCAATATCCAGTATTCGGGAGATAGTAGGTTCGAACCCCACTGTCGGCAGCCCTGAAGATGGTTTTCCGTGGTTTCCCATCTTCACACCAGGCAAATGCTGGGGCTGTACCTTAATTAAGGCCACGGCCGCTTCCTTCCCAGTCCTAGCCCTTTCCTGTCCCATCATCGCCATAAGACATATATGTGTCGGTGCGACGTAAAGCCAATAGCAAAAAAAAAAAGTTCAGTAGAAATAGGTAAATGAACTAAAACAGGAAAACTAGTTCTCACCAGTGTACTGACATTCTCATCAATACTTCCAAGAGTTACATTATTTGACTGTGATATGTTGCATAGCGCCTGGTGGTGTTTCTCAGGCCTCTACGGCCTTCCCAGTGCAAACAGTCCTGCAACCGAACACTTGTGAGGAAGAAAAAATAACATCCGCTTTCTTATAGCTGCTTGAAGAACTCCCGACAAGCTCTTGGCAATGTGATAGCGCTCGTGGCTTTTTGTGTGAGGCCGCCTGGGATGTAAAGGTGCGTCTTGCTTAGTTCCATTCCTTTCTCGAAACTGTAGTGTGTGTCACAAACGTCCTCCGGTACTATCACGGTTTCAGGGAAATATGCATTATCTCACAGAACAAGCAAGCTAAGTTATCTAAGTTATGAAATCAGCCATGTGGACATGATAAAATATTTGCTAGGATAATTCCTGAAATACGACCATGTGTACTTAAACTACGAGCACATATTTTTAACCTGTCACCGTTAATTGGAACATTCCCATATAGCTTCAAAGCCGCAACAATTTCCCGTATATACAAATCTGGATACAAAGACAACATGGTACATTTTAGACCAGTATTTGTAACTTCGTACCCTTCAAAACTGTTAGAGAAATGCATTAAAGTTAGGATCATAAACTTTCTAGAAGAACATAAAATAGTATCTCCAAACCAATATGGATTTAGAACAATAATGGGAAATATGCCCTAACAGATCATTTGTATAAATCACTTGGTAATAAAAAGTGGACAATGGCAGTATTTCTAAACATAAAAGAAAGATTTCGACACAATTAATAATATTATTACATTAATTAGATAGGTCGGCATTCGAGGTATTCCACACAATTTCATAGCCAGTTTTCTACACAACAGAGCGCAGAGAATTAAAATACAGGATAAAAATAAATAAATCAAGAATTCTTGTAGCCGGACTACAACAGGGAACAGTACTTGGACGATTATTATTCCTGCTATAGATAAACGGCCTTTGTGATTTACAGATAAATGGGAAAATTTTCTCATATGTTGATGACACAATAATAATTTTTAACGAAGAGTCTTGGGAACAGATTCTTAACACAGCAATCTATCTATCTATCTATCTATCTATCTATTGAAGGTTATTCAGCTAAGATGTCCACCTCAAATAACTAGTGAGTCGTGGAAGATCTTGACATTCTTTTTTCACTTTCAGTAGCAAGGAGCTCATTATACTACATTTCTTTTTGATGTTGTCAGTATCTTAAGAGATAATGGACCGAGCTCGATAGCTGCAGTCGCCTAAGTGCGGCCAGTATCCAGTAATCTGGAGATAGTGGGTTCGAGCCCCACTGTCGGCAACCCTGAAGATGGTTTTCCGTGGTTTCCCATTTTCACACCAGGCAAATGCCGGGGCTGTACCTTAATTAAGGCCACGGCCGCTTCCTTCCAATTCCTAGGCCTTTCCTATCCCATCGTCGCCATAAGACCTATCTGTGTCGATGCGACGTAAAGCAAATAGCAAAAAAGAGATAATGGTAATAACTTCGGTTTTTAAATGGATCTACGCTGTTTTCTACAGTTAACCTTAAACTTACAAACATTATAAATTCAATATCGTGATTATTTTGAAAATCGGACAAGTACTTCTGGAGAAAATATCATGTATTCAAACATGTTTCATTTGCCAACGAGGGGTTGTCCTTTACGATTTGCGTTATCAAATAAGCTAGCTGTTAATAATAATTTCGTGTGGCTATTTCTAGCTGAGTGCAGCCCTTGTAAGGCATCTGCCATGTGTAAGTAACTGCGTGTTATTGTGGTGGAGGATAGCGTTAAGTGTGGTGTGTGAGTTGCAGGGATGTTGGGAACAGCACAAACACCCAGCCCCCGGGCCATTGAAATTAACCAATGAAGGTTAAAATCCCCGACACGGCCGGGAATCGAACCCGGGACCCTCTGAACCGAAGGCCAGTACGCTGACCATTCAGCCAACGAGTCGGACAGCTAGCTGTTGACATACATAATGTCTTCACCTTTTTCTGACAGCTGAGTATTCGTTCTACTGTACACTGATAAATTGTATGATTTAACACCTTTCGTATTGTTGCACGTTAACAGGTAAAGAAAAAATGGATATGCGACGCCTTGTAAGGGACAATGTTATTATCTTTACGTGGCATTAAACCACATAGGACCGAACGAGCTAGCTGCGCGGCACGGGCCGCGTAGCTGTTAGAATACGTTCGGGAGATAGTAGGTTCGAATCCCATCATCGGCACCCCTGAAGGTGGTTTTCCGTGGTTTGCCATTTTCACACCAGGCAAACGCTGGGGTTGTACTTCAATTAAGGCCATGGTCGCTGACTTCCCAGTCCTAGTGCTTTCCTATCCCACCGTCGCCGAAAACCCACCTGAGTTAGTGCGAACACTGGGGGAATAAAAAGAATAAAACCAGGCAGGACATCTGGCCGTAAAAAGGTAAAATCCACATGTGTGATATGGATTGCAACTGCATTCTCTCAAAGTTGACGCAAAAGTGGTAGAGAAAGGAGGAGAAACATTATTAAACAAATAGAAAGAAGGCCTAGTATGAAGAATAGTAATTAACAATACACTGAATGTTTTAAAGTAATGGTGGTTGTGATTATTATTTTAAGAACTAGTACAACTGGGCAATTATCCTTTATTAATACTGTGCCCCCATGTAGGAAAAGGGTAGGCAGATAATTCCCACCGGCTCAATTTCTTCTCAGGGTATCCATCTCTCGAGTAAAATCTGAAGATTTTACATTAGGTCTCGCTTAACGTGAGTTCGAAGAGAATACCGGTTCACGGAGGACGTAATACCAAATAATTAATTCGCCTGACTAAAGTACCATCGATGTAAGTCCTTGATAAATTCAAATCAGGCATCAACTCAGTCAATTACTTTCTTAGCTTACCAACTAGCTTATCAACTACGTAAAAGGGAAAGAATTCATCACACACAAATTCTAGAAAACATAATAATGATATTTATTTGAATAAAGATTGCCCTAGGAAAAAGTAATGTGATTTAGGGTAGTATTTGCTTTATTACTATGTACAGATAATAATTACGAGTCACCGGTGGCTCGTAAAAAGAAAAATAAATGCAATATTAAGCTAATTACACCAATTCTGAAATGAAGTCAAAAATGAATATTACTATTTACAATTGATCACTGGACATCCACAGTCTTCACTGGAAACAAGTCATTAAGTTGACGCAAATATCGTTATGATGTTTAGATTGTTCATTATCATCAAAATCAGGCTAAATAGATCTGAATAAAATGTATAGTTTAGCAGAATGAAATGTAAAATAAACAAATAGATCTGAGTTTGAATATGAATATAAATATAAATCTGCTCATAAATCTGAACATAAGCTTGAACTTAAATTCGGACATAAATCTCAACTCATTTAATTTGGTCTTTCTTCTATGATGCGCTTCGGTAACGGCTTACGGGCTAAGGCATATTTCCTTAATGCCTGTCAAAAGTGGCTCCTAGCCTATCATTTCCCTATCCATTATTCCCTTAAAGAATGCAAATTCAAATAAACTCTGTGTCAGAATGAATAAGTTATCTATCTAGCTTTCTACATAATTTTTGATTCACATACACATCTATCTCAGGCTCTATGTGCTCTCCCTTTGTCATATTCCATAACATTTCTCATCTTCGCAAGTTACTCAATTCATTTGGGCAGTCAGAATGTAAATACTACGCATTTATGCTCCGAAATATAATACCGCATTTATAAATATCATATTTGCATTTGGCCATGAGCACCGTTATAAAATACATCGTAATATTCTCGTACTTGAAATACAGCATCTACTATTGTCATATAATCCCATCAAAATCTCAATTCTACTTCAATGTATATCACTCATACCTTAGTTTAGGTCATTCCCGCGGTGTGCTCAGTTTCACGTACATGTATCATTTCACACAAGTCCTTACCTCTTATAAATGTGACATGGTATTTCCTTAGATGCAGGCAATCCTTGCCCTCTCCGTAACACATAAATAAACATCCGCATTTCATTATACATTGACTTATTTCGCTGAGTTACCAATACTGTAACATGATTTCAACATTCAACTAACAACTTCATTATCATAACCTCCACTACAACATGTCGCTGTTACTCTTATATTACCATGCCAAATATGTCACAGTTGCCTTTCTTATAAACACATCTCAATAACGTTATGTATCATAATCCCAAACTGAGTTCAATACTCTTATGTCGCGGGGCAAAGAGTGCGTGATTCTACACATTCATCTCAGACGCGCGGACCAAACATGACGTAAACATATAGTATAACCAATACGAGATTTATCAAAATTCCACAATGTGTCAAATCATTGCTATCAGCTGTTATAAAAGACATTTCCTTCAAATTCTCGTAATTCATTAGTTATTATGACTAAAAATGCGGTGGCGTGTATGTAATGTACTAGAATCTTATTCTACACTGCTTGATCGTATTACTATAGACGTAAATATCTCGCACTTCACTTTCATTATTCACTTGCACTCTTAATTCAATGGTTTATATAACCAACTTATCAGCACATGCCAAAAGTAAATGTATACGCAAATAAAAATCTACGTAATTAAAAATGTAAAGACTTAGCTTGCTTGTCGTTACATCTGGTCCAGTTGTTCCTCTTCCACTTGGATATTGTTAGCTCTGGGGTCAGGATGTGGGTTGGTCATCTGGTTGGCCGTTGCCTTCCTCATCATTGGTTGGTCATCTGGTTGGCCGTTGCCTTCCTCATAATGGGTTGGTAATCTGGTTGGCCGTTGCCTTCCTCATGGGTTGGTCATCTGGTTGGCCGTTGCCTTCCTCATCATGGGTTGGGCATCTGGTTGGCCGTTGCCTTCCTCATCATGGGTTGGTCATCTGGTTGGCCGTTGCCTTCCTCATCATGGGTTGGTCATCTGGTTGGCCGTTGCCTTCCTCATCATGGGTTGGTCATCTGGTTGGGATGTACCGCTCCCCAGTTTGGTCTATCGTGCATGTTTGGCAGGCACACATCATATTATTTCTGCTGGCAACAAAAATATACATTTCGGAGCAGAAAATTGTCATGATATAATCCATCTGACAATAATAATTCTCCAGTTGTTATTCCTTTTTCTTGCTCTCTGAGATATAACTTTGATCCCGTCGGGATTAAGTTCTCCGTATGTATATATATATATATATATATATATATGTCTTTGCTGGCAGGACGTTGTGTTTACGGTGCACTATGTCTTCTGGTATGGGCTAGAGCAATATTGTTACTTTCATTGATCTGTCTCAGCTTTATCCTTGGCTTTGACAAGATGAAAGTGACTGAGGTATGAGTGATGCTAGTAATGCCATTCCTTATGCAGCCAGTCCCTGCTATGAATGGTGTGAAAATGTTGCTCATAGGGTCAGTTGGTGCATGCATTTCAGTGGGCTTGGCAGACTGATATGTAATAGCAACGGCTGGCTCGGTGAGGAAAGCAACGGGAAACTACCTCACTCCTCGTTTCCCTAGTACGCCTCTTCAGTGATGCCTAGGCCATTTATGACAGCTGATGGCGGAGCTGTTGAGGATCCAACCAGCCTTCGGGCTGAGGACTAAACATACACATATATATATATCGGCTCTTTCTGGGAAAATCTCGAAAATGTATTCTTCTTTCTTGAATTAGACCAAGGTAGTCTTCTTGCCGTATGAAAGTATTTCTCTTGGGTTTCAATTGGACCCTCCTTACAGAATGCGACGCGATTGCTCTCGGGATCCTTCTAGGCGTGTATCACCGTATCTTGCTTATTTTTTTTATATTTTAATTAACTCTGGTTCGTCGGCCGGTGAATTATATTATTTGTTTTACAACGACGATCCCTTTTCTTCAAGAATCTCCTCTAAATTCTTGTATCTTCTTTCAACATATAGCTCATTTACAGGTTACGTCTTCACTCTTGCGATGCAGATTTTTAAGATGGTTTTTTATTAACAATCCCTTCGCTTCTATTTTTTTTGTAAAACAATTCACTTGACTCTCTACTGTCCCGTAGTGCCTTCAATATTTGTCCGTTCCCAGACATGCATGACCTTCTATAATATCGCACTACACATATATTCCTTGTATCTCATAGATCGGACGGGCAATACCTTCATTCGGCGCCATTTTGAAAGCTGTCTACGAGATGTAAACGGGCACAATACTTACCAGAAGGGGAAAAAGGATCCTTCGAAGAATAAACAAAAGAAGGAGATCTGCCAAGAAGGCCGTGAAAATGAAAGACTCCGTAGGATTCGCAAACCTAATACCGTTGGGATCAATAAAAGATGATTTGACCAAGGAAAGTTGGATAGGAAAAGAAACTCGTCGATCTTGGCTCAGTTTGATGGTATTTGAAGGTGCACAAATACGTCAGCCTCGTGTCGGTAGATTTACTGGCATATTAAAGAGCTTCTGCGAGACAAATTCCGGCTCCTCGGCGTCTCCGAAAACCGTCAAATGTAGTTAGTGCGACGTAAAAACGATAACATTAATTAAATATAACTGCTTTTCCTTCGCCCGTTACATATGACGATATTGGAGATGTTAAATCATACAGTTTATCGTAGTGTTTTTTATGGTCCGCCTCCGTAGCGTAGCGGTTGGTGCTATTAGCTGCGAGAGAGCGATGAGCATCTGGACCACTCTTATTTTCCTCATACAAAAGCTATATTCCAACAAAAACTAAAAGGTGACAGTTTTTGAGTTGTGACTGTCTTCTTACAAAAGGACGATATGCAAACATCCTTCTCTGTGAATCCAGTTCTTCACTCCTATCATCTATACTCATAAAGAGAAAAAGATTTGTATGTTGTATATTTGTTTGTAAGGGATAAACTCAAAAACTACTGAGCCGATTTTAAAAATCCATTCACCTATAGAAAGCTACATTACCAGTGAGTAACATGGGCTTTATTTTATTTTCAAAACAATTAGAGATCCCTACGAAAATTGAAATAAATGTTTTAAGGGCCTAAAACCGACCGCTATGGAGATACTGCCATCACACTACCCTACTCTAGGAATCGGATGAAGAAATGACCAGCCGTAACCATGGCAACGTCAGCTTATGGATTCTACAGTGGAATACAGGCCTGCGGTTTGAAGTAGGCACGTGCGTAAATATAGACTAGACCAAGGAGAGATTCTGCTACACATATGACTGTCCGGAAAAATGTACTTTGGGGCTAAGCCACCCCTATGGGTGGAGGTGGTAAGGGGGTGGCATATTAAAATAATCGAAAATGTTGTCGAATCCAAGGTTTCGGGGTCACTGAGATAAACAGTGACGCTCCGCATGTCGTTTAAATTCAAGTTCAGCCCCCATCGGCATGGGAGGTTGAGAAGGGGTGAAAAAAGTCCAAAATGGCCCAGATTATGCATTTGTGTGTGTGCACCCCTCTGGGCAGTGGTGGAAAGGGGGTGACTTATCAATCAACGTCACAATAACGAAATCTACAAAATTTCGCTTCACACATAAGTAACAGGTAATAAAATTCCTACCGAGCTCGATAGCTGCAGTCGCTTAAGTGCGGTCAGTATCCGGTAATCGGGAGATAGTGGGTTCGAACCCCACTGTCGGCAGCCCTGAAGATGGTTTTCCGTGGTTTCCCAGTTTCACACCAGGCAAATGTTGGGGCTGTACCTTACTTAACCTGAATCCGCCCAGCGTGCCATATATGGCACGGCAAACTACACAGTCTTCTTGGACTCTTATTATTGTAACCGCGCGCACTGTATCCAACGCTAAAAGTTACAATTTTATTCTCAAAAAATTCAATCTTGGGCGGTTAAGGCCACGGCCGCTTCCTTCCCATTCCTAGGCCTTTCCTATCCATCGTCGCCGTAAGACATATCTGTGTCTGTGCGACGTAAAGCAAATAGCAAAAAAATCCTAAAAGCAAACAATCAACTGCTGCTGCAGAGCTTTCATTCCCCGCCCGAAGGACGGGGCGGGCCCCCTAGATCGTGTCGCGATCTCTCGGGCCGGGAGATGTGGAGAGAACAGTGAGAGGTGTCAAATGAAGAAGAGGGAAAAACGGTGTGAAAATTTGGATGAATGGCTATACAGGAGTGTCGAGAAGGAAGGTTTGTGGGAGTGTAAGGTGGTGAAGTGTTGAAGCGATGTGATAGAGGACAGTTGTGAGGTGTCGGAGATGTTCAAGGGTTGGTGGTGGTGGGATGGAGATATTAGCAGAAGAAGGAGTTGGACGGACATAGATAGAGCGTTGGAAGGGAGGATGATCAGGCCGGGTATTGCGACAAGATGTGGAGTGGTGATATCTAGGGCGGGGAGGTGAGCGAGAGGGTTCGACGGGATGACGACGGCCGTAGAGAAGTGCTCCGCTGGAGATCAGGTGGGCGACGGCTGCTGCGCTGCGAAGCTGAAGTCTGATTAAATACGTCGGACCGGTGGAGTTGTAGATACGGAACGCCCTCTTGACGGGTATGGCTTGAAGGCGAAGTTGTTCTTGAATGTCGGTTGCCGGGATGAGTGGGCTTACGCCGCGGACGACGCAACTGAAGACTTCGTTTGTGGCAGATGTGTCGGATGGTGTTGGAAGTTGATGAGCGGCTGCTGCTGTTTCGACGGACAGTGGTGGTGGTGATGTCGTGGTCGGCAAGGCAGATGTAGACAGCGTAGAAGGGCGGGTGAAGTAGCGGGGAGGAATACGTAATAGTCGAGGTGGATCAACAGGAGGTAGCGCGGGGAGAGAGGTGGATAGAAGCGGCGATGAATGGGACGACGTAACAGTTGTGATGGAAAGCGAGGAAAAGGTGTGAGCAGCGGTCGCAAAGGTAGTGGTGATGGTCGTGGTGGTGGTCGTCATGGTGGTTGGTGGTAGGGAGGCTGACATCCAACGAGGAGTCGGCCTATATGCTTTGTTGGCTCGGCGCGAGTGGAAAGTAAAGATGTGTAGCCACCCGGCCGATCAAAAATAACAGGAGTGTCTTCTGCGACGAGTTGTGGAGTTCACTGGAGATTTACCCAGATTTGAGATCCTGGAGAGAAGGGTAACAATCAAGAAAGTGTCCGGGCACTTAAGTAAAGAAACTGCATGTTCTGTGAAAGTGTATATTATTTCTAAATCAAAATCTATTGTTTGCATGAATGGTTGGTAGGAATTTGACTTTGCGATTCTTGCTTTATTTCGGTTTGTTCAAATATTGATTGTCCTTGATTACACAAAGAGAGTTGTAAGTATATGAGTTTACATAAATGCAATTCCAATCGCATTCAGTGGACCAGTCGACAGGCGGTACTGCGATATATCTCGAGGATTAACAGCTGTGTGTGGTGACGTCGCGCTCAGGCAAATGCATTTTTCATTTAAATTAATAGATATATTTCATCGCCAATTGTTATTTATCTAATCATTTATTTAATTTATGTATTTTTAAAAACTTCCGTAGGGACCGTCGGGACTCAGCATTTGATCTCCCAAGTAAGTACTGTAGTGTACTCTTTGAAGGTGAGCATCAGTCGTTATAGCTAAATACTTACCTATTCTCTTATCTCAGGGGTGGGGTAAGTTCGTCACATCTTGGTAGGATATGAGAAGATATACATGATGTCCCAGGAGGAATTGTCATTAATCAGGGATATGACTGGAGCGATCATTTGAAGCATAAACCTCATATGGACATACGCCCTGTTCCGAATGTTTACCGAGATAGAACACTTTTAATGTTCTGTGCTTGGGCGTATGTGTTTTACCCACCCAAAATCTTTCACGTTTTGAATTGGCACAAGTTTTCCGCCTGTAATGTTCGCCATACACGTGTTCGTATTGCGGTGTGCTGGTAGCAGTAGTACTACACTGAACCGTTTCAACAATGTGCCTCTGTTCCTGCACAGGTTGTTGAACTACACGTTACCGGGCGAGTTGGCCGTGCGGTTAGAGGCGCGCGGCTGTGAACTTGCATCCGGGAGATAGTGGGTTCAAATCCCACTGTCGGCAGTCCTGAAGATGGTTTTCCGTGGTTTCCCATTTTCACACCAGGCAAATGCTGGGGCTGTACCTTAATTAAGGCCACGGCCGCTTCCTTCCAACTCCTAGGCCTTTCCCATCCCATCGTCACCAAAAGACCTCTCTGTGTCGGTGCGACGTAAAGCCACTAAAAAACCAAACCCCATGGCACTACAGCCCTTGAAGGGCCTTGGCCTACCAAGCGACCGCTGCTCAGCCCGAAGACCTGCAGATTACGAGGTGTCGTGTGGTCAGCACGACGAATTCTCTCGGCCGTTATTCTTGGCTTTCTAGACCGGGGCCGCTATCTCACCGTCAATAGCTCCTCATTTCTAATTACGTAGGCTGAGTGGACCTCGTACCAGCCCTCATGTCCAGGTAAAAATCCCTGTCCTGGCCGGGAATCGAACCCGGGGCCTCCGGGTAAGAGGCAGGCTAACACTATGATGAAGAATTCAACGTGTCGGAAAGCGCCGACGGTATTCCTCGACAGCAGCAGGAGCACTATCATCGCAGAAGACGTAAACATACACCATAATATCATTAGTGTAGATGTGTGGCATTATATCCAGCGCGTGTCAGACATATCTAATCGATGCTTCTCTCTGATACACTCCAGTCCCTCGCACTACTTCACTCACAGCACACCATGGACAACTACGCGTTCATCGGGCTAATTTGGCAGATACGAATGAAATGAAATGGCGTATGGCTTTTAGTGCCGGGAGTGTTCGAGGACAAGTTCGGCTCGCCAGATGCAGGTCTTTTGATTTGACTCCCGTAGGCGACCTGTGCGTCGTGATGAGGATGAAATGATGATGAAGACTACACATACACCCAGCCCTCGTGCCAGCGAAATTAACCAATTAAGGTTAAAATTCCCGACCTTGCCGGGAATCGAACCCGGGACCCCTGTGGCCAAAGGCCAGCACGCTAACCATTTAGCCATGGAGCCGGACTAATTTGGCAGAAATACATCTCGAGCAAGGAGGTTGAAAGCAGCGAGATAGGTTGGTTAGAATAAAACATCAAAGAGGTCGGGTAAGTAAGACACGTCATATTCTTGAATACTGACCATTCCTTCTGGGACCAAACCAAACCCCATGGAGCAACAACCCCGAAGGGCCATGGCCTACCAAGCGACCGCTGCTCATCCCGAAGGCCTACAGATTACGAGGTGTCGTGTGGTCAGCACGACGGATCCTCCCGGCCGTTATTCTTGGCTTTCTAGACCAGGGCCGCTATCTCACCGTCAATAGCTCCTCAAGTGTAATCACGTAGGCTGAGTGGACCTCGAACCAGCCCTCAGATGCAGATAAAAATCCCTGACCTGGCAGGGAATCGAACCCGGGGCCTCCGGGTAAGAGGCAGACACCGCTACCCCTACATCGCGGTGCCGGCTTTCCTCCTGGGACACCCTGTATAAAATTGCGTTTTGAAATAAAACTACGTGGTGCTGATTAACGAAATTAATGCATTCAAATAAATTAAAGCAACTGCTGAAGGGAAATAATCCACTGATATTTTGTCCAGGAAATTATATATTTTTTGAAGGTAATAATGTCTGCATCTCACATCGCCTAGTATATGGCTTAAGCTTTTCTCATTTTAAATCAAAGAGGTCAGTGGATGTGGATGTGGACACAGTTGCCTACGATGACCTGAAATACATTAAACTTTGGAAAACATACGTAATAAGATTAGGGTTCTATGTGGTTATTTAACATTTTATCTCTAATTGACCTTTCCGATTATTATTATTATTATTATTATTATTATTATTATTATTATTATTATTATTATTATTATTCATTCTAGTGGATTCTAAACTCAGAAGCTAAGCTAATCTCACATTGTGTACACTGACATCACTAATGTATTTACACAGGTTCTTCTCATCTTTCTGTAAATAAGGTAACATGGATAGCGAGATCAATAAATGTCTTCACTGACCAAAGCGAAGACATGTCAGACAAAAATACAAGGCGTTCCCCTAGCATCAGGAAATCAGTCGCCTTCTAAATATGGTCGTGGACATCACATTCCTTCCCAACGAAATGTCATCATAAGAATGCATGAGCAGAAAATTTCACAGTTAGCTCGTCACTGTGTATCAGTAAGTGGTTCATAAGAACTTTACCATAACAGCTATCTGATGATGACTTACGCCTGGTGGTGGTGATGGTGGTGGTTATTTTCTAAGAGGAAGTACAACTAGGCAAGAAGAGTTTTCACATCTTGATTTCCTCTCATTAAATATTTCATAGCATTAATTGACCTTTTGAAGAAAACTTATATACCAACATTATCCTATTCGTCCATGGTAACAGCAAACCTAACTTAACTGGGATGGTTGAATCTACATTGTTTTAAGCTTATATTAAATGCCCGTTGCTCACGGTAAAATGTTTCGTAAAATTTGTTGTACAACTAAATTTATAAAAATATGACGAAAACAAGTTGTGTTGTTCACGGTAAAATTATGTTACACAATCCGTGGAAGCATCAGGGTGGCCATATATGAACTAAATTCAGAACTAAGATATGTATGGTATGTGCTGCCAATTATTAAGTTCGAAGCCCATTTATCTTCGTCTTCACATTAGCCTGGCTTGTGTTAGGCCGAACTTGTGACACAAATTTGGCGGTTGAGTTTTCTGCCTCCCTTCTAGCACTTCTGTTGTGATATATTGGCGTTTAAACCTCATACAAACACTAACACTAACAGCTTCCGTAGTCCACCCGAATCCTGCCATTTTGGAAGTGTTTGTTTATGTTTACAAACGAGCTTCACAATATTCTCAAGTCGTAGCGCCAGCATCATCATATCAACGTCGCCAATTGGTTCGTTTCGCAAAATTAATTTTACGGAATAGAACATGTCCTATTTTATAAGAAGTTTTATCAAAGGTTTTATAAAACTTGAATTTGACCGTGAGCAACAGAAAGTGTATAAAATTAAATTTTTGAACACCAAATTTGATGGAAAATGTTACTGTGAGCGCCAGGCATAGGGTGACAGCATTTCCTTGATGACTCAGATATAGGCCTGACTTCATGACCATGAATACATAATATCACAATTTCAACATTCATTATTTTGACATGGGAATAATTTTCAGTTCTTCATTGAGCTCACCTCACAGTGAAACAAATAGCCGTAACCATCACTTGTAACATATCAAAACCTGTTCTACTCTAATAGTCTTCAGACTTATTAGGTAATCTGCTCCACCTGGTCTGACCTCATAATTCTTCATAATTGGAAGATTGCCCTTTTACAATTCCTACCCTTAAAACACTGGGACATTCACTATTAGAACATGATATTCCTTTCATATCAGAATGTAGCCTGTTTCACAGTCTAAACAACATTTCACTTCACCGAAAATTTGCCCTATTTTGAACCATTCACTTCAGTGATATGTAATTCTGTCTAACCGTATACACAGAAAAATAAACTGAAAACGCAATCGCACAAGACTTGACGTCATGGTAATTCTCTTAAACTTCACTTCAATTAAAGATATAAGTTGGACAACTTCACTCAATCATTTTGTTATCACTGGATTTGACTTCACATTATTTATATTCACTTTCACGAGATATAATTATGATTACTTTTATGTTGAATGTTCAACCACATAATCTAACCGCTCAAGACATGACATAGTAGATCAACTATGTTTCTTAAACCACATTAGATTTCAGTGTGGGGAATAACCCACTGAGTGTATGACTTTATTCATATGAGAAAAATGGCCTAAAAATAGCCGTAGAAAATGAATTAAATATTACAACTAGTCTTTACAATTAGCAGAACTACATTTAGACAGCTTTTGGGATCCGGAGGTCTGCACTCTAGTACTGATCCACAGAAAGAGCTTCGTTTTGTTCTGATGCCAATTCTTTCACTTTGGAAGACTTTTGTCCCTTTCATGGGTTGGTCGACAAACGACAGTGAAAAGGCTTTTCGTCCAAGGAAGTTTCAGCTTTATCCTTATTACGCACAGTACAAGTCCAAGAGGTTGCCCTTCCCTTGTTTAGAACGTGGCTTAGTTTTGGCATGTGCAAAGGTCTTCCGAAACATTCCTGCTGAAGCTAATAACGCGAATGGAATGAATGTTAGTACGGAACCACGAAATTCATCCTTTTACTGACCAGTTATGAGCACATGTTACAAAGGCTTTCTGTGTGATGCAACAGTATTGTATCTTGCTGTAAAGTTACAGCAACTGTATTCTTTTTTAACTGAGACCCTGTGGAAACCCTCCTGTCTTCTTAGATGACCATAATTTTCTCTTGTTTCAGATTCTGAAGACAATGTCGGTGACTGTTGAATGAAGATCCCGAGATCCCATTGGTGAGTATTACACTTTTATGAACGCTGTCCATTCGCTGGTGGTGCGTTTCTAACAGAATATTTAGTTCTGCTCAAGCTTCGGTCTACTACACAATTAGCTCACACAAGTGAAGTAATATGAAATAACACGAGTGAATTTATAAGTTCAGTGCGCTTTTGCAACACCTATTGGGTCGCGGGTGCGAACTGTGTCACATCTGTGGATTTGGTTCTGTTTTACGGCCGGATGCCCTTCCTGACGCCAACCGTATATGATGCGATGTAATCGCTATTGCGTGTTTCTGGTGTCTTGTCTGAATAGGAAGACGAGAGTGTTGGGACAAACACAAACACCCAGCCCCCAAGCTGAAATAATTAATCAGACCCGATTAAAAACTCCGACCCGGTCGGGAATAGAACCTGGGACCTTCTGAATTGCCGGCCTCAACGCTGATCATTCGGCCAAGGAGTGAATTTCAATAAGCATACGGAATGCGAAATAATATTTTGTGAAGTGTGTACCTGAGCCGGCCCCGTGGTGTAGGGGTAGCGTGCCTGCCTCTTACCCGGAGGCCCCGGGTTCGATTCCTGACCAGGTCAGGGATTTTTACCTGGACCTGAGGGCTGGTTCGAGGTCCACTCAGCCTACGTGATTAGAATTGAGGAGCTAGCTGACGGTAAGATAGCGGCCCCGGTCAGAAAACCAAGAATAACGACCGAGAGGATTCGTCGCTCTGCCTTGAAAACCTAATACCGTCGGAAAATAGAGAGTTAACTGAAGGAGGTCAGATAAGAAAGATGAAGGCGAGAAGCCTGGTACACACAACTCGAAGCAATGCCAGACTCAGATGGGGGACCCGCCAACCTACGTTCCCAACATCAGAGCTCCTAGATTCCCTTTCAGTCGCCTCTTACGATAGGCAAGGGATTCCGTTGGTGAATTCTACCGCCCCAACCCACAAGGGGATGTACCGACCATATTCCGGTCCCGTAAGTGACGGATATGTGTTCTACTGTAGTTCTAACTGTTCAGTCATTCATATTTCCCAACACACGCACAACCTTGTAACTGAAGATCAATCTGAGCGTGTGTGAGACCCTTTAATGTTGTTCAGTAGTGATGTTCTTGCCTACTATCTGCAACCGGGTCCGTACATGCGTGCTTCCAGTGTATGCTACGAATAACATCACTCGAATAAAACCGAGCTCGATAGCTGCAGTCGCTTAAGTGCGGCCAGTATCCAGTATTCGGGAGATAGTAGGTTCGAACCCCACTGTCGGCAGCCCTGAAAATGGTTTTCCGTGGTTTCCCATTTTCACACCAGGCAAATGCTGGGGCTGTACCTTAATTAAGGCCACGGCCGCTTTCTTCCCACTCCTAGCCCTTTCCTGTCCCATCGTCGCCATAAGACCTATCTGTGTCGGTGCGACGAAAGGAACTAGCAAAAAAAAAAAAAAAGCATTCAAATAAAAATTACTTGTTTACAGCAGATAATTATCTGACATGTCGTGCGTCAGATTGTCATATACTACGAAGCAGGCTTTCTACTGCTGAGAACGAACATGTACTTTAAAGTTACAAGGTTGTGGAAAGAAATCTCATAAGTTAGAAACTGAGCATAAACAAGTAAGGTATGAATTATCTGCAGCAGGTATGTGCTGTTCTGGAAGGTCGTGTTTCATTCATTATGACTGCTCCAGTTACTTTATGTGATGTAGAGAAATCTCTTATTCTCTCTTTGTCGTGCACGTACTCAAATTACAATACCCTGACATTTTATCCAAAGTTACGCAGCCTTCTTATTCTCAGAACTGTAAAGAGGACTCCTTGTCCCAGTAGTTAGATAGGCCTTCCTTCTATGTGTGTTTAGTCGTTACCTCCATGTCTAGTCGAATCCCCAATAGTCTCAACATCTCTTCTTATGACGCTTAGGTGACAATGACGAGCTTAGGTGACAATGACGAGATGCTCTAGGGAATAAGAAGTGCGGTAATTTTCTGTTGCTTTCCTCATTTGTCGGAAGTCGCCGAAATCCGAACTTGGGGCAGTTAGGTTGGAAATTGAGTGGTAACCCTTAGTTTGAAACTTCAGTCTGTGATTAATAATAATAATAATAATAATAATAATAATAATAATAATAATAATAATAATAATAATAATAATAATAATAATAATAATAATTACGAGCAAGTTGTATGAGCGGTTTGGGTCAAGTAGCTGTGATGGTGGTGGTAATGATTATTGTTTTAAGAGGAAGTACAACTGGGCAACCATCCTCTGTTAACACTATAATCAGGGAGGGGAAGAATGGAAGGGATCCGACATTTCGAAAAATGAAGATATCGCCCAAAGAAAGACAAGGGCCACGAAAGGCATGAAAATGAGACTCCCTAGGCCTCGTGGACCTAATACCGCTGGGGTCGGAAAAGAACAAGAGTTGGCCAAGGGATGTCGGATGAGATAAATGCAAGCGAGGAGCCAGGCACAAGTAAGTGGAAGCAATGTCAGGACTCAGCTAAGACCCCCGTTGTCACCAACCCACGCTCCCAAGTTAAGAGCCCCTAGGGCCCCTTAACAGGCAGGAGATGACGTGGGTGTTATTCTACCACCTCCACCCACAGGGGGACAAGTAGCTGTGTGCTTGCATTCGGGAGATGATGAGTTCGAACCTCACTGTCAGTACTCCTGTTGATGCTTTTTCGTGGTTTCCCATCTTCATACCAGGCAAATGCTGGGTCTGTATCTTAATTAAGACCACGGTCACTTCTTCGCCAGTGCTAGCCCCGTGTTACTCCATCGTCGCCGTAAGACCTATCCACCTGAAGCGACGTAAAACCAATAATAATAATAATAATAATAATAATAATAATAATAATAATAATAATAATAATAATAAAACCTACAACCTGTTTTCCAGTCAATGACCGGGTCAGGGATGGGATGAATGAAGCCCCCAACTTGCGGCGAGGATAGGAATTGTGCCGGCTCCCGAGGCCTGTCGCACTCCTCTGGGGCAATGATTAATGACTGACAGATGAAATGAAATGATAGTGGAGAGTGTTGCTGGAATGAAAGATGACAGGGAAAACCGGAGTACCCGGAGAAAAACCTGTCCTGCCTCCGCTTTGTCCAGCAAAAATCTCACATGGAGTAACCGGGATTTGAACCACGGTATCCAGCGGTGAGAGGCCGGCGTGATGCCGCCTAAGCCACGGAGGCTCTTATAATAATAATAATAATAATAATAATAATAATAATAATAATAATAATAATAATAATAATAATACTGTTCAATGTCTTATAAACAACTGATGAATTTACGAGATGTCAGAGCGCCTGTATTTTGCCCTCAACGAGCTTTTTACTGCAGTGAATCAACATGTCAGTATATTTAACATTTAAGTATTCTTAAATGCCAACCGTGCTGGGATTCGATAGCGCAACCTTGAACAAAAGCAATGAATTTTACGCCATTGCACTACACAGCCGGTCTGCTTAATGAATAAATCTGAAACTTGATCACTTAGTATGCTCAGTGAATTGACTCTTAAACGAGAAGAATAAAGGAATTACTCAAATGAATGTTGTGGAAAGTAAAAAAATTAAGAATGGTGCTGGTGGTGATGGTAAGTGATGTGGGCAACTCCTGTGAACTGAATTAAGGTTACAAACACCGTAGCTGCCGAATATGGCAAACGGGGCCAGGCGAAAACTGACATGCTGCCCTTTAATTCAGCGCCTACTCGATAGGGATGCCCAAGCTGCAGTTTACTGTCTAAGTAGAGTTTCTCTAAACCTAACCAAGATGCGACATAACCTGGTTGCTTGTGTATCAGCCCACAAAGTTCGGATAGAACTCAGTAAGGGAAGCAACGAGATGGTGCACGACTGAAGCAGCGTTGCCAACTGTATTTATCATAATTTTGTGAACTAGGTCTACAGGAGGGAATATTTTCGTACCGGTAGTAAATAACTGAGTAACTACAACGTACGTAAATTGAATTGAAATGAGAAAAGATCCTCATCGTTAGGCTTAGGTTTGTCTCCTGGTGCTTTTGCTGAGCCAGAGGGAGAAGGATCCATTGTGTTACAGTTGGAACTTCAATTTGCAGCTGAGGTTCCTGTCTTAACGTAAGACACTTTCAAGCAATTCATATGTATAACAGGTTTTGCTGGCAATATAATTGAATGAGTGAGATTAAAAAGGAAAACATTCCACTCCCAGTAGTTTTCAGTAAACTTAAAAAAAAAAAAAAAAGAAGTTTTGCTACAAAATTATCACTCAGATTGAAAAACGTACTACAGTACTTCACATTATTTGTGAGTATAATAGCACCATGCTGTAATATGTTTCCGGTCTAGAAAGCCAAGAATAACGGCCGAGAGGATTCGTTGTGCTGACCACACCACACCTCGTAATCTGCAGGCCTTCGGACTGAGCAGCGGTCGCTTGGTAGGCCAAGGCCCTTCAAGGGCTGTAGTGCCATGGGGTTTGGTTTGGTTTTTGTAATATATATTACCAGGAGTCAATCAATCAATACTGATCTGCATTTAGGGCAGTCGCCCAGGTGGCAGATTCCATATCTGTTGTTTTCCTAGCCTTTTCCTAAATGATTTCAAAGAAATTGGAAATTTATTGAACATCTCCCTTGGTAAGTTATTCCAATCCCTAACCCCCCTTCGTATAAATAAATATTTGACCCAGTTTGTCCTCTTGAATTCCGACTTTATCTTCACATTGTGATCTTTCCTACTTTTATAAACGCCATTCTAACTTATTCGTCTACTAATATCATTCCACGCAATTTCTCCACTGACAGCTCGGAACATAACACTTAGTCGAGCAGCTCGTCTCCTTTCTGTCAATTCTTCCCAGCCCAAACTTTGCAACATTTTTGTAACGCTTCTCTTTTGTCGGAAATCACCCACAACAAATCGGGCTGCTTTTCTTTGGATTTTTTCCAGTTCTTGAATCAGGTAATCCTGGTGAGGATCCCATACACTGGAACCATACTCTAGTTGGGGTCTTACCAGAGACTTATATGCCCTCGCCTTTACATCCTTACTACAACCCCTAAACACCCTCATAACCATGTGCAGAGATCTGTACCCTTTATTTACAATCCCATTTATGTGATTACCCCAATGAAGATCTTCCCTTATTAATATAAATATAAATAAAAATATAACTATAAAATGTCCGTATTAATATTCTCGTTCCTGGCTCATTTTGAAGTCAATGGAATTTTTTCCTTCTTTATCTCACTGGATTTGGAAATGCGAAGAGTCTACAAAAAATTAATGTTATTTAGGAATTTACGATAGGCCTACTCACTCTTCGCAGGATCATATCTCGTTCTCTGCCGATATTTATAAAGAGCTACTATCGTTCCTTATAATAATCACCACCATGAAATGAAATGTCGTATGGCTTTTACTGCCGGGATATCCCAGGACGGGTTCGGCTCGCCAGGTGCAGGATTTTCTATTTGACACCCGTAGGTGACCTGCGCGTCGTGATGAGGATGAAATGATGATGAAGACAACACATACACCCAGCCCCCGTGCCATGGGAAAATCCCCGACCCGACCGGGAATCGAACCCGGGACCCTCTGAACCGAAGGCCAGTACGCTGACCGTTCAGCCAACGAGTCGGACATCATCAAGATAAACGAGTCGAGATATCTAAATTATAATTATAATTAAAAAGATAAATATTCCACTGCAACATACCCTGGTTCCTCTACTATATTTTGAAAGTGAGATGTTTTTACTTATTTAAAATGAGCTTTATTTAAGTCCTTAATTTCTTCATTTAGTACTATGTGAACACAAAATAAAGGGGCTATCTTTTCCTGCCTCTATGATAATTTTATCATGTTACAAAAACAAATTGGTTGCAAGCTGATTTTAAGAAGGAATCCTTTTAAAACTCACTCTGAACTTCAACCTACATTAGTGCCATAGAAATTCGTTGATTCTTTCCCTTCTTTCCACTTTTTAATGCGACTGCGTATAAGCTACATAATCACAATCTCAGTTTAATTTGACCAAACAATGGTGGAATCTTTTCCTTTTTAATCTCACCCATTCAATTGGATTTTTGCAGAAGGTACAACGGGGTATATAACAGTTATGATGTGGAATCTGTTACTTTTTTTTCGCGAAGTTAACTTGACAAAGAAAACTTTTTACCGCTGCGTTGAACAAGGTAGAGAAAGTACAGTTAATGCAAATATCGATAGATTTTTTTTTTTTTTAACGGATTAACACAGTCAGAATCATTATACTGAAAAATTTCTACCCAGTTTTGGGGTAACCATCGCTCTTGAGGCCATCCTAATTGCAAAATTCGCCGTCAGATCATTTGCAAAATCTCTACAAAAGTCGCTAGGTACTTCTTCTTAAAATCTGTACCTAAAAGTCTTATCAGAGCTTCGAAGTTAGGGACTTGTCGCTGAACTTGTGTTGGCGTCGCTGGACAGAATGGTATACTACTTGGCCAGAAATGGGATTGGGAAAGTTCCCACTCCCACAGCTGCGGCTAGAAGGAAACATTTTGATCACCTGCAGTCGTATAGGGACTAGTAGAGAGAATGGGGATGTGTACAAAGTTTCTCCTTAAGAAATCGGAAATTGAAGTTAACTGGGTTTGTTACAGTACTCTGATTGAGCTTACATTATGGGGAAAAAACTCATTCCATAGTTAAGTGTTTTTTAACATTGAAAATCCTGATAATGAAAGGAATTTACAATATGTTATTTTTAACATTTAAAGTTGGGAGATACACATCTTGCAAGAGACCTAGAAATGAGAAAAGATCTTCATCCCCAGGCTTAGGGGTGTCTTCTGGTGCTTTTGCTGAAACCTTGCCGACATGTCCCCACCAATTTGATCGTTTCAGTATGATTGTAGGCCACAGTGGGAATTTTCACTTAACAGTTCTGATAATATTACTAACACAATAGGCCTATTCGATGTTAAAAAAACTATTTGAGACATTGTCGGCACATTATTTTAATAGTTTCAAACACGCTATAGGAACAGTCACCGGGCGAATATGTCGTGCGGTTAGGGCCGCGGAGCTGTGAGCTTGCATCCGGGAGATAGTGGGTTCGAACCCCACTGTCGGCAGCCCTGAAGACGGTTTTCCGTGGTTTCCCATTTTCACACCAGGCAAATGATGGGGCTGTAACTTAATTAAGGCCACGGCCGCTTCCTTCCTACTTCTAGGCCTTTTCCTATCCCATCGTCACCATGAGAGCTGTATGTGTCGGTGCGATGTAAAGCAAATTGGGAAAAGGAACAATCTTTCATAAAAAAATAAGTGTTATGTATAATCCTCTACATTCCCTGAATTTTTTTCGTGTTTATGTTGACTCTGTCTCAATAGTAGGCCTATGCTCTTGCGATAAAACAGAATAACTCAGCTGGAAGTTGATCATGCATTCGGCACCAATGTGTACATCTCGTGGATACATCGATGTGTAACAGAAGTGATGGAACTGTGAAATCATAAATGGCTACTTCTCAATTCGTGGTAGTTTCTTTTTCGAGAAACGTTCAGCTATACATCCATTGGTGAAACACTTCCATACTCACTATCCACCATTTTGTCACCAGACAACAGAACCAGTTGACTGCACAGAATAGCAACATTTGGATCGGTGTGATCTGTGATTCTGAAAACGTCCTATGCGCTGGATATAGAATTTCCCAAGGGATTCTCAGTCGACACGGTACTTTAAAAACCGCGTCCAATCCACCGCCGTCTCAATCCTATAGAGACTGAGACGGCGGTGGTCCAACCAAACATACATCATTACTCCAGCCCGGCTGACAAGACTTTCACACCCGCGGAACCACTGTCATTTGTTTACACACTCGCGGCCTTCTCGGGAAGGTTGTTGTCAAGCGGTGCTCAGTGCTGCCAACCTCTGTACTTAGGAACTAATGAGTGAGTGGTGCTTCGATAGATGGTGGTGGTGATTATTGTTACACGATTGGTGAGGACTTGTTCTTGCCGTGCGGACGGTTAGGCTAGGACCTGAACAAGACCAGTGATATATTGACAGGCAAAGGGGTTTGAGGAGGTGGGGGGGGGGAGGGGCGGGTAGTCGCCCAGATTAGAAGCCGCGAAGTGGCTCTAGGTCTCTAAACACGATTGGTCTGGACTGGTTCTTGCCGAGCGGATAGGACCTGGACAAAACCATTGGTCTGGAGTGGTTCTTGCCGTGCGGACGGTTAGGATAGAATCTGGACAACACCTGTGATGTAGGAACAAGCAAAGGGGGTCTGGGGGCGTAAGCCCCTAGGTTAGAAGCCGCGAATCAGCCCTAGGCCTCTAGTTTCCTGTGGAAACGCGATTGGTTTGGACTGGTTCTTGCCGTGCGGACGGTTAGGATAGGACCTGGACAAGACCTGTGATATAGGGACGAGTGAAGGGTTTTTATTGTGCTAGGGTTGGTAACGGATTATACTATGATTAACATTATTGACGGGAACGAGATCACGTGCCACTTTACATTGGTCAATAGGAATGCAAGTAGCTACTTCAGAAATGAAAATGGCGTGTATTACTCTTCATTAGGTTATACAAGTAAATGTACTTCTAGGGGCGGGATGGAGAGTTCCTGATCATCGCAATGAACACATCTCTCCTCTGAGACGACGTCCAAGTAAGATTTCATTAATTTCCACTTACTTATAACATTAGAAATATGTTATCAGCCGGGCTGGGGTAATACCAACGAGTTAGAGTAACATAGAGGGGTTGTATGCCTGACATCAGCGCTCCCTGCGGAAGCAAGTCGCTAAAGGGCAGCCATGTTCACGGTTGTCAAAACAAAGCGAATTGGCGCGAGAACATAATATGTTGAGGTGACAGGGAGATAGTGCATGCCAATTTAATTTCCCAAGTTTTCGTAAGTTTTAAGAAGTGAAAAGATAAATGCTCGCTTTCAAGAATGCCACCCGTATGCTCAGCGTACGGTTGTACTAATCGGAGTAATAAAACTAAGGATATCTCGTATTTTAAGTATTACTGAATGATAGCCGAGATTCCTTTTTGTAATTTCTGCTTGTAATTAAACCCATTTTATTGTTTACACAGTGAAAGTACGGATAGCC
Source organism: Anabrus simplex (assembly GCF_040414725.1). Lineage (NCBI taxonomy): Eukaryota > Metazoa > Arthropoda > Insecta > Orthoptera > Tettigoniidae > Anabrus > Anabrus simplex. The sequence goes on along the minus strand of NC_090267.1, from coordinate 337,017,105 downwards.
ACGGTAATTATTTGTCGGATTATGTTTCAGATTTCCTTTAAAGAACCAGGGATTAATGGAACAATTCGTTGTGAGGACGAAACGAGATAAATGGTATCCCACTCAATACAGTCGCTTATGCTCTGTACCTTTCGAAGATAAGCACATGTATGAAACAAATGATCAACGGCGATTACTGGCAAATGCCATTCCCAACCTATTTAATTTTCATTCACATTTACAAAGACAATGGAGCGCCCACCAGCAAGGAAACGTATCCACGAAAAGTCATCTATTTCGGTCAAGCGTACACCAAGTATGGTAAATACAGTATTTCACTGCTATTTGTGAAATTTATGCAGCCTTTATTGTAGATGTCAGTTGCATCGGTATTTAAAACTAGGCTACATTTCATAATGGACAACTGCCAAGGTTACCTTTCAGCTAGTAATCCCAGTATGATACGGTAATGGGAAAATCATGATATGCCCCCTATATTATAATAAATAATTACATTAAACAATTATAGTGGTACAGTACTCATGGGCCGCCTCGATAGTGTATCGGTTAGCGTGAGTAGCTGCCACCCCCGAAAGCCCGGTTTCGATGCCACCCCCGAAAGCCCGGTTTCGATTCCCGGCTCAGCCACGAAATTTGAAAAGGGGTACTAGGGCTGGAACGGAGTTCACTCAGCCTCGGGAGGTTAACTGAGTAGAAGTGGGTTCGACTTCTGCCTCAGCCATCCTCGAAGTGGTTTTCCATGGTTTCCCACATCTCCTCCAGGCAAACGCCGGGATGGTATCTAACTTAAGGCCACGGCCGCTTCCTCCCCTCTTCCTTGTCTATCCAAGCCTCCTGTTCAGCATAGCAGGTGCGGCCGCCTGGGCGTGGTACTGGCCCTCCTTCCCAGTTGTATCCCCCGACCCAAAGTCTCACGCTCCAGAACACTGTCCTTGAGGTGTTTGAGGTAGGAGTCCGTGGGAAAAACCAACCCTGGAGGGTAAACAGATTAAGAAAGAAAGACAGTACTCATGGGGTTGCAATACTTTTTTAAAAATATGATCAGAATGAGGTTCTAACCTAATGTAGGTCTCTATAATTTTAAGGCTTTCTGTCATAAATATTTAACTCCACGGTTTTTATTGTAATTTACGCTTAACTACAGCAGCCAAGCAGGGTAACGTTCTTGTTCCGATTTCGAGGCCTATTCGTATGTCACTGTGCAATGATTTCGAACTACCCTACAATCAACTGATCGTGATGTTGGCCTCGTGCCGCGATATGATGAAGTGGCGGTATTCGCAGTCTGATTTTTAATGCTTTAAGCTTTCGGCAACGGTCTTTAATTCTCCCCCAGTGATTATAAAATGCGTATTTTCTACACTTTCGTCATTCCAGGGCCATGCCCCCTTGCTCGTGTGACCACAGGAAACATGGCGGACGTCCGTTCTATTAGCTTCACTCAGGCAGCGCTTCCGCCTCTCTGTTATTCTAGCTCGCTGAGTAATACCCATACATACTGCCTGGACATGCAGCAATTTTCGACGCGTGAGAGAATATCTTTTAGACTCTACATCTGTAATGTACATAAGACTTTTCTCCCAAAAAATGGTTTCAAAATGACAGATTCAAATGTATATTAAAGAGGAAGACAGTAACATGGGATAAAGTACACGAAGTTAGTCGCCGACTCCTTCGTACAAGAGCTCTCTCAACTTTTGAGGAAGTGTCCAATGATGTGAAATAGAACTGAAAGGTCTCATGGCATTGTCAAAACATCCAACCGTTGCAACAGTAATGGATAATTCGTGATCTTTCAAAAGCTGTTGCTGACTGTATTTCACACTAAAGGTTAAATACTGTACATATTATCTCTCCCTTCCTGTTATTAGGAACAATTACTGCGCTGAAATACTTACTTTTACTTGACAGGAACTCTGTGGTGAACAATAAGTGAAGTGCCGTTTCACGATCCATTGGATTAGTAACTCCGCGCACTCTCACGATCTGTCATGTTACATTACGTGTTATAACAGGTCTGTTTGAGTTACCACTCATTAAAATCCCTATTATCACCGCCTTGCATGTCGGAAAAGGGAGTTTAGTATAAAAGAGCTATATCTAATATCAATTATTTATAAAGGGATGCCTTCATTAGTCCAGCTCCTAGGACGAATGGTGAGCGTCGAAGCCTTCTGTTCAGAGGGTGCAATTATTTCCATCGCTAGTTCTTCAGTTATAATAATGACTTGACTTCACAATCAAATATTGATGTACAATCTCCAGAATTAAAAAACAATCTGCAGCTTCAAAGATATGGGTTGTAATCCGTGGCTGCGGGGGAAGAGGGTTCTATTCAATGTCTTCTTTCATTCATACGAATGTAGTAAAAATCAAAGTCTTCAATGGTAAGAATACACATCAGGAGGTATCCTGAATTCTATAATTTTATTGAAGTCCAAGAAATACCTCATAAGGCTAAGGGTGTCTAACTTTCAAGATGCCCGGCTTCATGGCTAAATGGTTGGCGTGCTGTCCGTTCGGTACAGCAGTCGCGGGTTCTATTCTCGACAGGGTCGGGAATTTTAACCATCATAGGTTAATTCCGCCGGCACGGGGGCTGGGCGTATGCGTCATCTTCATTTCATCCTCATCACGGCTCACAGGTTGTCTACGGGCGTCAAATCAAAATCGGTTAGCGTGAGTAGCTGCCACCCCCGAAAGCCCGGGTTCTGCACCTGACCGTCCGAACATGTCCTCGGGTACTCGCGGAACTAAAAGCCATGCGCCATTTCATTTTCACTTTTAAGATTAAGTAATATTTATTGGATATATGTCATATGTTTAATATAATTTTATAATAACTATAATATAATTTTAATAATTTCTTGTAACATTTCGATTTTTTGGAATACTTTCGGTAGTTTGTAGTACTAACAAAATCTAACTCTATGTAGTAGTCATGATGATAATAATACTTTCTCCTCAGTTGGTGGTAATCTGTGATTGGGAGAGAGAGCATTCATTAATTCATTCATTTATATCAGTTGTTTTGAGTAAGCTAGGAGTGTGGATGTGCTGAGTTGAGCGCGGAGTAATGGGAAACACGTTGGCAAAATACAGGATAGCGATAGGGAGCTGGCGCTGTGGAATGGAAAGTAGAAAGGAGAGAAGAGTGAAGATAAATGGTGAGAAAATAGGGATGTTGGCAGCTGTACTGATGGCGGTGGTGGTGGTTGTGCTGTTGATAATAGGGGGAGTTGAAGTGAATCGTGGTTCTGGTCCTGTGGGTTCCATTGGATGGGAGGAATTTAAAGCGATAAAAGAGATGATAAGAGAGCAAATAAGGGGAATGTTTCGAGACCTATCTAAGGAGTGTAAGGACCGAAAGCTGAGTATTAAGGAAGATGTGAGGCAAATAAAAGAGGAGGAAGGGTGTAATAAAGATGGAACTGGAAATATTGAAGCAGAAGGTAAGAAGTTTGGAGCAAGATCTGTGGGAGGCGAAACGATTAGTAGTGAGGGGTGATCAAGAAATTGAGGAAGAATATTTTCGTTTATGGTGTGCAAGAAAAGGAAAAAGAGAGTAAAGTGGAACTAGCGTACAAAGTAGTGTAAGTGATGCAGAATAATGAGTGAAGTTGATATAGACGATGTGCGTCAGGTCGGGAAAGTTAAGAGGAGGCCCATTAGTGTGAAATTATTATCTACATTGATGGCGGACATTGTGATAAGGAATGCGAGTAATTTTAAAGAAGAGAAAGTGTGGGTAAGAAGGGAAATGGGCAGTGAAGCCATTAAGGAGAACAGAATCCTGAGTAAGCATTTAAGGGAGGCAAGAAAAGAAGGCCTTAAAGCATATATTAGTGGGCAGCAGCTGGTTGTTGGGATGGAAGATGCCCACGTACATGGACGGTGGGTCGGTCAAAGGAAATAGATGAAGAACATCAATATCAGCAGAAGGCGACCCAGACGGCAGAGGGAGAAGTGAGGAAGGTCACAAGGAGAATTAACGATGACGTAGAGGAGAGCGATATTAAGGAAGTGAGCGAAGTCCACTGCACACCAGGATCGGGAATAACTGCTGAATATGGAGCACGTGGAGCCAGGGATCGCATGATTGGAGGGCAGCCAAGGGACTACGCAGGCAAGAGGAGGGGAGGAGAGAGAATAAAGAAGACGTGAATCAAGTTTTGAAAGACCTACGGGGGAAGAAAACTAAGGGGCTAGAGGAGAAATGGGGTAAAGAGAGTATGGAAATGGTAAAAATGGAGGTAAACGAAGGTGAAATTGGGGAAGTGAGAGTAACTAGAATTAAGATCACAAATACAGTAGAGGGCAGTAAGAATAGAAGAGGAAACAGAGGAGAAGGGGGTAACAGATAACTATTCTGGAAAATGGGTTTTGTAAATATTGAAGGGGTGTCTTAGTAAGTTGGGCAATGAGGAAGCGGCGGAGTTGGTAGAGGGTTTTGATGTTGTTGCTTTTCTGGAGACGTGGCTAGCAGTAGGGAGAAGCTTAGTATGGAAGGGGTTTGTAGTAAGGAATATAGCGAAGAGAGAAAAGGGGATGAAGGGAAGAAATCCAGCTGGAATATCGATACTAGTTAAGGAAGAGTTAAACAAGTTAATAAAAGAGATTTCGAATGAGATGGACGATGTTGTCTGGATAAGGTTTAAAATGGGAGAGGATGAGGTTAAGAATGTATGTCTGGCTTTTTTGTATAATCATCCGATAGGATCGGCATGTGAAAATCGTAACATCTTTGAGGAATTAATAGAAGATATAAATATGATTAGATAAAAATAACCGGGCAAGTTGGCCGTGCGGTTAGGGGCGCGTAGCTATGAGCTTGCATCCGGGAGATAGTGGGTTCGTGCCCCACTGTCGTTAGCCCTAAAGATGTCTTTCCGTGGTTTCCCATTTTCACACCGGGCAAATGCTGGGGCTGTGCCTTAAGGCCACGACCGCTTCCTTCCCATTCTTAGGCCTTTCATATCCCATCGTCGCCATAAGACCTATCTGTGTCGGTGCGACGTAAAGCAGATAGTAAAATAAAAAGGAGGAAATATGAAGAAGATGGGATGATTTTAATGGTGGACTGGAATGCAAGGATAGGTATTTTAAGCCCATCATATAATGAGGAGGGGATGGCAGTAATGAGGAGAGAGACGGAGTGAGGATAAAGAGAGGAATTGTTATGGTAATAAATTGTTGGGTTTCTGTGTGGCAGGAAATTTGTATATTTTGAATGGATGGTGGAGTGGGGATGAAAAATGTAAGATGACGTACTTGGTGATTAGTTCGGGAGACATGCTGGGTAGAATACATAAGACAAAGTAGTAGATTGGCCAGAATCATTCCACGCGGCGATATATATTACTTTGTGGAAGATGAAGGAAGAGAAGAGGGGTATAGAGAGGGAGGGAAGAGGGAAGGGCACGAGTCAAGTTAAATATAAATGGTCGGACGAGACAAAAGATAAATTATTTAGATGATAACTTCCAAATCATCAGGAGTGGGATAGAAGTAGCGTTGGGAGCTAATAATGTGGATATAGCCTTAGAATTATAAGAAAAACTGACCAAGAGTGTAGCAGGTGTGACAAAAGGTAGAGCAAAAAAGAAAGGAGAAGATGAGTGGTATAATAAGGAATGTTGGGAGATGAGAAGAGGTGGTGAGGGCTTTAAGGGTGTATAGGAAGAATTGGGCTGGGAAAGAGGAAGGAGTTTTGTAGGCTACGAAAGATGTACGAGGCTTGGGGCAAAAGTCATGGCAACTATTTTTTTTCCTTGTAGATATATGAACGGATCACAAACGTATGTGTCGTGTGGAAGTTCTGCAGGCATAGTGTGTGTGCAGAACAACAGATGGCTCTGTGATAGCTGGTAGTAGCGCAGCGAGAGCTGTTAAATCAGTCAGTTGGTGGGTGTCGTGGGAGATGGAAGTATCCTGTGTTGAGCAGCGCGCTTACATCAAAATAGCCGTTCTCCGAGGGAGAAATGCGATGGAATGTCACAGTGAATTAGTGGAAGCCCTTGGGAATAATGCCCTACCATACCGTACAGTAGCACGGTGGGTAGGAAAGTTTCAGCAAGGACGTGTCAACCAGTGATGAGCAACGTTCGGGACGACCTGGTGCGACAGGTACGACGTGGCGTTCGGGAGAAACGTCCGGATCTTGTGGATAGTGCAATAATCCTGCACAACAATGCAAAACCACATAAAGCAGAGTGTGTAGGGCAGCTACTGCGACGTTGGGGATGGGAAGAATTGGAGCACGCACCGTACTCTCCCTACATTTCGCCCTGTAACTTTGATCTCATTCAAAAGATTAAGGAACCACTACGTGGTAGGCGGTTTGCAACACGAGAGCACATTGCTAATGCTGTGCGCCAACAGGTGACCCGATTCACACATGGTGCGGCAAAAGCTGAGGCAGATGGTATTCAGCGCCTCCCACATCGTTGGCAGCGTGTGGTGTCAGTAGCAAGGGACTACTTTGAGGGTCTTTAGGCCCAGGTTTGTCATGTCAACTTTATGTGTACTGTGTTGTCATTCTTTTGCACCGGGAAGGCCATATTGCCCTGTATACTACCGTAATAAATTAGTGTGTTACGATATTTCAGTGCTATTCATTGTCCACACATGTAGGTAACACCTTGTCCTTTCTTCTGTATATGTCACATTTTCCAACCGGACTGGTATCTTCAAGAAAAAAAATAGTTGCAATGACTTTTGCCCCAACTCTCGTATAAGGACATGTTAATAGAAAGGAGGATGCTATAGCGGAAGGAACAGGCGGAGGCAATAAATAGGGATTGTAAAAATAGGATTGTAAGGTGTGGGAGAGAATAAACAGAATATAAAGGGGGGTGAGGAGGCAAGGAGAGGGCAATATTAATTATTAAAGATGGGTCCAATATTTCCAGAGATTATTAGGTGAGGGTAGACATATGGAATAGGGAGGGGTTGACAAGAGAGATGGGAGGATGGCAGAGCTGGGTAGTGCGGTCTTGGATGAAAAGATAACTGAAGATGAGGTATTAGTAGTGCTGGGAAAATGGAAAGTTCGGTCTGCAGGGGGTTTAATTGGCATAACATCGGTGTTTCGGAAAGAGACAGTAAAAAATAAAAACGTTTTGGAGAGTGTGGTGACGCTATGCAATAAGATCTTTGAGTGTGCTAAATTCCCGCATGAATGGATAAAAGGAATAATATATCCTATTTATAACAAGAAAGGAGACGCGAATAATCCAAGTAACTATAGGGGTATAACATTATTAGACTCACTGAGTAAGGTATATACTGGCATTTTAGCGAGGAAGTTGAGAAACTGGGCGGAGGAGTTTTTCATACTCTCGATGTACCAGTGTGGATTCAGGAAAGGAAGGACTATGGATAATATAATTATAGTGAGTACTATAACAGATACATAATATGTTAAGTCAAAAGGAGGTAAAGTGTACATGGCTGCGGTAGTTTTTGAAAAGGCGTTGGACACAGTGAGCAGGGCAGCATTGTTAGGCCGGACAGGGGTTTCCAAAAAGATGGAAAAAGCGCTTGAGGCAGTATATGAGCAGGTGTACTGTAGTGTTAGAATTGAAGAAGGGTTAGTAAGTAAATGCATTGAGTCAAAAATAGGGTCGAAACAAGGTTGCAAACTATTTCCCATATTATTTTTGTTATTCATTAACGATATATTAAAAGGCCATGGTGGGGGAAAATGAGCTTGCCCTGCAGTAGGGAAGCAAGATATTCTCGGCCTGATTTTTGCGTATGATGTCCTCTTGTTGGCGTTGACAGCCGGAGGCCTACAAAAAGTGTTAATGAGGTGACTGAGTATGCCAGTAATTGGTCGTTGAAAATCAGTAGTAGTGGTAAGCTAAAGATGATTTTGTGTACGAAAGATAGGAGAAGAAAAAACTAAGAGGAAATGAGCAACAAAAGATGGGATAATTGAGGGCACCGGACACCTTAGAGTATCTGGGTATACTTATAAGTAGGAACGGGAGATGGTCCGACCAAATTAAACAATTAAGTGGAAAGGATTACCTGCACTCTCGGTAACAAGGATATTAGAAAATAAGTTCCCGAACATTGAGTACAAGTTCTAGAGAATGGTTTTTCGAACGGTAGTTAAAAGTAGAGTTTTATATCGGATCGAGGTATGGGGGCTAGAGAGGGAAAGTGAACTATTGAATCAGGTAGTTGGTAAATTTAGTAAAATTGTAATGGGTCTCCCATACTGTATGGCCAGTGCGGGAGCAAGGTTGTGTGCAATGAATGCTTAAAGGTAGATATCTTAAAGAGAGTGATAAGAAACTAGTTAAGATTGAAAAGAGGGGAGTCAGCCCCTGCAGATAGCATATTAGCATCAGATTTAAAGCGGGTATGGAGAATATTGGCTAGATAAGGTGAAAAGTAATTTAGAGAAGCTGGGTTTGGGATATTACTGGGAGAGAGATTGGGTAAAGAATAAAGGAAAACAAATGGAAGAATATTATTGTAAGAAGAGTGAAAGATATTCAGAAGCAAGAGCTGGAGGCTGAATGCAGGAGTAGAGCGTCCCTCACGATGTTTAATAAAATAAGCCAAGAGATGAACATGCAGATAGGGAACGTCAAGAAGAGGTCTGATATGGTGGTTATTCCGTATGTACATGAATAAAGGGTGGTCATTGGAAAAGGACAATACGATATGTATGTTGTGTGGTACAAAACGAGAAGATTTTCACTTGCTTGTAAGGGAACTCGAGTTATTAGAAGAAAATTCATGAATGAGAATCAGTTTGCTGCCTTAAAACAGGAAGGTGGTTGGTTAAAGAATGGAAAAATATGACTAATATAAGTAGATTTTTAGATGTAGTGAGCAAGACCTGTGTAAAGAGTGTAAAGGAAAAGTTGAGGTAAGAGTTGCGTTAGTATTAGAATACTCCATTTACTATGAGTGAGTGTCGAGGCAGTTGTTAAATGGTAAGAAGCAGATCGTAGATGTAGTTAGAAAGGGCTGTGTGTGTCAGTTAGTTGCCTTAACATAAGACTTTGTGTTAAATATAGAGGTTAGGTGTGCTTTAACTCAGCAAAAAAATAAAAAATAAAAAAATAAACCGTTTTGGAGTGTGTTCCCCTAGCTAATAGGCTATCCGAGCTGTGGAAGTCAGAGGGTGTATCTGCTTGGGTAATACCAGACAGCTGAGTTACCTATCCGAAAGATTTTAGAAGAATTGTAGATACAAGGGAACAAAGGGGAGGTTGGACGTAATCCGGCTCTTAGTGGACACCCATAAGGCTGGTAAGCGCCAAGTCAGCTGGGAGTGTTGGAATAGGTACAGGTAACCTTAAGGAAGCATTTTTTCATAATGGCCTCCTTTGCTATTGGATACCGTAGAGAGGAGGCGCGAGGGGAGACGAGAGTGATAGTTGGACATGAGATGGGCGGCTTGTAAGAGGTGCTCCGCCCCGAGGTTGCTGGTTATGTGCGACGGGGGGAAGGGGGAGTTCATCCATGCATTCACGCATGCCGTAAGGTGTAGATTAGCTTTATATGCCTGTTTGTTTTGGTGTTTTTAAAAATATATTTTCTCCAACGAAATGATCTGAGAGAATTTTGTATGGACCAGGAGAAAATAAAGGTACTACTATACATTCATTCATATGCGGGTTGTAAAATGTTTCTTAATTAAATAAGGATTAAAATATAAATATATAATATGTACAGTAGTAATGAATATTAGTATGTTTGTAGATGGGATTTTTAGTTCCTTTCGCAGCAATTGTTTAAATACAGTTCATGAAAACGCTGGTAGTTCTTTTAATTATGTTTGTCACTTTATATTGCATCTTCAGTAATACACTGGTGACCAGAACGTTAGGGCAAAATGTAAAACAACACATAATATTGTTGATAACTGTCACAATCGAACTAAACGTCTTGTAGGGCATTGTTTGAGGACTGACCTTGTGATGTTTATGACCTGAGGGCTCGTAAGAATTTTGCATGCAGTGCAAATGCACCACTTGAATAGGAGTCTTCAGAGAAAACTTCGTTGTCAAGAGTTGTATCGTACTCTAAAACAGCTATTGTAAATTGTCTACAGAATATTTGGCTGACTTTACTCGAAGTAGAAGTAGTAAGCTTCGAGGAAGGATGTAGTGCGACAAAGATGTCTCAGGAGTTTTGTATCGCCCATAGCATCGTATCGATATGGCTCAGACTGTCGAGGGTTACTGTAGACAAAAGACAGCACAGAGATAGACTGTTTACCCGAAAACAATACCATGTGCCTCATTAACACGGGAGACGTCGATTACATTGGTGAATAGATCGCAAGGACTAGGCAGTAGAGCAACGGGGTAAAGTTCTCTCTACCGATAAGAGCACATTTAGGCTCAGCGGTCACTCTGGACACCAGTTAATATGGGGAGAAGTTTGAACATGGATTTACCCCATAAACATTACTGAAAGTGATGGCTATGGCAGAACTGGTGTTTTTTGTCTGGGGAGGCATTTTGTTGGATGGGCGTACAGACCTCCATATATTATTGACATGCTGTACAGTTACTGGTGAACGCTACTACAGTGAAATCATTCTTCCGCAGGTGCGCCTTTTCAGAGCAGCTGTTCACCCGAGTTTTTGTTCATGAACAGTAATACTCGGTCCCACTGTACTGCAGTTGCTGACAAGCTGTTGGTAAGCGTAGATATTCAATAGATGGGTTGGCCTGCCCGTTCTTCTGCTTTAAATTCCATGGAACACGTATGGGACGTCGTGGGAAGATGCCCAATGACACATTAACACACCACGAACCTATTACGCTGGCGTAGCAGGGGGAGAGGTGATACTCCCACGTGGCGCGTCCCAGGTGGCGGATAGGGTGGTCCTAACCGGCTTGCCGGCGGACTTGAGGGAAATAAAATACCTCGCGGACCAAGCACACAAGCCCCTGTGGGTAGAGGACGCAGACGAAGAATACACTCCCGGTATCCCCTACCTGTCGTATGAGGCGACTAAAAGGGGTGACCAAGGGATGATCAAATTAGTACCGTGAAACTACTTGTCATTAGTAACACCACGCGGGGAACACCATGGATCGCTTTTACTTGCGCATAGTACCACTATATTAGGTAACAAATAGTTTTGTGATTAGTAGCAAACGAGAGCGTGACGGCTTTTACAGTACCTGTGATTAGCAGCACTATATGAGCGACACCATGGGATGAGGGAACCCATGGTTCTGGCTTGCCTATGATAGTACCTACTATATGAGGAACACCACGGGACAGTACGAGTCGGTGGTTAGTACCCTTACGTGATGAACACCATAGGTTTGCGTTGCCTGTAAATGGCGCCGCAGTGTGCGAAACAGCGTAGCTCTGTAAGACATGTGCGAATTTCATTACCTATGAGTAGTACCATAATGTGTGGAATACCGCGAGTCTACGCTACTTTTGATTAGTACCGCAACGTGACAAATACCATGGTTCTACTTTCCTAGCGATAAGTACCATTATGAGGGGCCGCTGACTTGGATTTTGGACCCCTTTCGACTACAAGTATCATCGACTCAGTATTGTGCTATAGAAGCAGTCTCTTGGTCAGTAATACTATTGTTCTACGCCAGCTTCTGTGCATGTGAGGCACTGTGGGTCGGTTCCACTGATCGTTTTAAATGCTGGAAGACTCCAAATTTACACAATTATTGAACTTTAAAAAAGCAGTGGGAAACTAAAGCGAGGACTCAGCTACAATTTGTAGTTAGCTCGATGAGCACTCATTACGTACAGTTTATACACTGAGTGGCCAAAAGTCACGGAAAGGGGTGTCCCATTAGAAAATGTGCCGTCTATGACCCCTCAGCGTTGCGGCTAGCTGCGGCGTAGCTGAGAAGTCTGTCACAGACACCAGTTTCGTGAAGACGGCAACACGTCGCGAGTAAACCGACTTTGAATGTGGGATGATCATCGGCGCACGGCACATGGGTCATATTGCGGAGATTACACGCGAATTCGGGTTTCCGAGGTCAACAGTTTCGAGAGTGGATCTTCAACATCCCGTAGAGAATGTTACGACCCGCGTAAACCGCCGCACGGGAAGCCCACAGATGTTTAACGAACGGACTTCACGTCGCCTCCGCAGAACCGTACTGGGAGCTCGAGTCAGATCACCGCCCATTTGAATGTTGGGAGTCGGGAACCCATTTCCACCAGGACTGTAAGGAGACAACTGCGCCCCAAAGGCTTCACCAGCCGACGACTAACTCGTGTCCCTTTGCTTACACCTCGACACAGAGCTTAACGACGGGCATGGGCCCGAGAACATTATCAGTGGACCATATAACAATGGTGGCGTGTGGTATGGTCCGATGAATTCCGGTTCCAGTTGTAGCGAGCTGATGGGTGCGTCATGCCCCATGAAGCTATGGATCCTGCGTGTCAACAAGGTTGTTTCCAGACGGCAGGTGGCTCAGTTCTGGTCTGGGCAGCGGGCGTTAGGGAGACGTTCTTTCAGAACATCTGCATCTCTTTCTTGCCCTAGAGTACCCTGATGGAGATGCCATGTTTCAACAGGACATTGCGCCCATGTCACCGCTCTGTGGTGGCATGCAAGTGGTTGGAGGAGCACTCCAGTGAAGTTAAGACCATGGATTGGCCTTCCAGATACCCCGATCTTAATCCAGTCGAGTATTTATTGGATGCTGTCCACACTGTTATACGCTCCATGAATCTCGCACCAACTACATAAGACCAGTTGTGGGTAGCAGTGCATGATACGTGGGAACAGAGCCCTCCAGAATGATTGTAACATCTTGTGGAGTCAATGACTCGCCGTATTGCTACCGTTTTTGAGGGCTCGCGCTGGAGCAACTCGTCAAATTCAGTGTCTACCTTGATCACTCAGTGTATATTGCCTTTCACTGTTTTTGTGTCAGAACACAACTTGCAGACGCTCTCTATCGACACGTGGTATATCACATTGATACTGTTCATTTATAATTCTCTATTCACTGATTCTTACACTTGGTATAATGATACTTTCACTTGAGCAACACACGCCTGTTGTCCCAGACCATAGATTATGGAAAGTCTGAAATAAAGTACCCCATAGTTTTCATCAACAAATACGACAATAGGTGGTAAGGACACCAAACCACCACAAGTTATAGAATACCAAGTAGTCTACAAAAGTACTCCACAGATTTTAGGTCATTACAATTCTCTCCACACGCCTAAATAGACCTGAGCTTCTCCTAATCTCTCATAGCACGTCTAGATTGGTTCTGATTGCCATTCAGTCACGAGTGGAAGATCCTCTCGCCGCTTCAAGACCACTTACCGAACCTCACCCGCGTCCCTGGACAATAACAAGGTCACGTCATCGGAGCTTTGGGCTGTCCACACGACTCACGGAAACTTTTTCCGAGTTGTAAATAGAGTTTTTTCATTCGCTTGTACATAACAAATTACTCATATCAAATATGCAGACCTTCTAGCTTCAAATATTATGAATACATAATCAAAAGAAGTAATAATAACTCGAATTGTAAATACAGTATAAGGTTGTGATGTATGTACTATCACAATGCACGTTTGCTACCAGGTACTATAGGAGAAAAATGTTTTCGTTCTTTTTTTTTAACATGAGGGTTTTTTAACCATGTATTTCTTCTGAAACACTGAAAGGAAGTTTTAAATCCTCCTAAAAGTTACTTTACATTAACATTCCCTAACGGGAGCCACACACACGTTACGATTTGCTTTACGACTTGGCTGTGGAAACCTCAGTCTTAAGCTTAGTCGTAACCCGAAGACTGGCATACACTATTTCATTTTTTCCTCAGTCTAACGATCTTACGTACGTAGCTCATGTTGGCATTAACAAGAAAAAAGAAGGGAAGAAGGGAAGAAGGGAACGGAATGTACGATGGACTGATTGAATGCTCAGCCCTGAGGCTGGTTTGGACCTCAATAGCTCCGCCTTCAGCCGTCATCGAAGAGGCATACTAGCAAATGAGGAGTGAGGTAGTTCCATTGCTTAACTCACTGAACCTGAAATTGCTATTACATCTGTCTACCAAGCCCACTGAGCAACGCTTCCTATCAGGTACTTTAGGAGAAAAAAGTTTTCGTCCTTTTTTTTTTTTTTTTTTTTTTTTTTTTTTTGGACACCAGGGTTTTTAATCATGCATATCTATGAGCAACATTTTCACACCATCCGTAACAAGGACTGGCTGCATAAGGAACGGCATTACTAGCATCACTTAAACCTCGGTCACTTTCATGTTGTCAAAGCTAAGGATGAGCCTGAGGCAGATCAGTGCAAGTAACGAATTTGTTCTAGTTCACACCAGAAGACATAGTGCACTGTAAACACTAGGTCTTGCCAGCAAAGGCACGAACCAATTGTTCTGAGGGAAAATGTTTCTCGCAAGTCAGCATACTAGGTGAATTTAGATTGAACCAGGTGACTAGTGTAATTCCTTAAGGATAAATTAAGAAACGTATTTTATGTCCTCCTAGTAAAACAATTTCCGAAGGACTTTACTTTTTTAAATAATTGTTATCATTACTCGACGCTAGATAAAGTTCTTCCATTTTTTTCCTATCTATATGTCACAGGCTGCGTTCATTTTGTGCGAAAGGATTTTCTTTTGATATAATTTCCCACAGTCATTTGTTTTGCCTGTAAACATTTATGAACTGAGATGAAAATACGCTGTATAACACACGCACTCGCTAAATTTTGTTGCTAAATTCACCCATAAGTTGAAAGTGAACACACTAACCTAGGACAATGCTACAACTTGCACAGGGTCTTGCATGTTCACGCGGGAAAATATCAAGTATTGGCAGATTTTCCTCATGTCACGTTCAAGACTGCACATGTCCAACAAATCGTCCGATTCACTAGTCCACACTCTCAATCTTACCTTGAGACTTTGATTTGCTCATTGAAGTCGACAAACAAAACCTAGCGTGTGTGGCGCCCTATATACAGTAATTTTACTACTGTAGTTGGGGCATAGTTAGCTTCTTCGAAAGCTTGGTTTAAGCCAGGCATTTTACATCTGCCTTTCCTTGACCTATTTTCTGTGCTCAGATATCCTCTTTCTTCAAGGAAATAGGTTCATTTTCGCCTTTCTCTTGAAACTGATAATCTTCTTGTTAATTATCTACAACTGAAACATCAGTTGGTCTCAATGACCTTTGGTTATTTCGGTATTTAAAATTATCCCTAAACATAATTAAAGGAGATGTTTTATTATGTCTTTGTTCTGTGTTTTAGTTACAAAATACATATACAGAATGTGTTACAACGAATTTTCTTCTTTTTTTGAAAGATTTTCTCCCGCAGTATTATCACTTCAAAATATCGGAAAAGTATGAGCCTACACTACTATTTCATAGATAGCTGAAGCATCTAAGGACCATAAATGCTGACAGGAGATATTTTAATATGGGTTCGAGACTTGGTCTGAGAGCTATCCCGTCATCTGGCTCCTCTTGTGGGACCAGTTGATCAGCGTAACGGTCCATGAGATCGAGAACAATTCCGTTCGTCCAACCAAAGCCCATCTGGGACTCGTACTCCCCGCCACCACCGGGCGCCCCGAACACTGTGGCGTCATATTTCTCATGCATTGACTTAGTTTCGAGAAATCCGCGGTGGTTGGTATAAATCCATCGTAAGGCAAGGTCCTTAGCTATTCTGATGAGCCGGGGATCGTCAGTGAGCTCTAAGCCCGAAATGACCATGTCTTGCAGAGGAGGCCACGCGTTCGGAAAATCCCATTGTTGTCCTGATTTCTCGAAGCTGGTTGGAATTCCTCCTGGAAATCTTAGACATTTGTGCTTCTCTACGTACTCAATAAGCTTTTCAGCAAGCTCTTCCTCGCGATCTTTATAGTAACAGCCAGTCCACAATGGGGAGAGGTTTGTTGGGTAGAAATATTCCCTCCGTTTGTTGTTGGTAATGTCGAAATCAAGCCAGCAACCTACATCTTCATGCCACAGGACTTTGTCTACTGCCTGCTGAAAGTCTTTAGCTATCTTCGTATAAGTTTTGGCCTTCTTACGAAGTCCCATTTGTTTGCTGAATCGCGAGAGAGTATAGGCGTTCCAGTACATGATCGCATTCAGTTCAACTGGTATTATGGACCGTGTTTTGGTGACTGATAAGTCTCCTCTGTTGTTACCATCTTTAGAAATGTACCAGCGACTTGTGAAATCTTGTCCTGACTCAGCAGCAGCTTTGATTTCATTGTAAAAATTGTTCTTCTGTGCTTCGTGGGGAAATATTTTGGCTGTATGAATATCCTCTCGGTACGATTCTGGTCTTGGACCGACAGAATCTTCATAATACCTCGCCATTTTGTAAGTTTTTCCGTTATGTGTGACTGAAACCGTTCTACTTGACATCCAAAAATTAAATTCAATTTCCAGAGTCTCTAAATGTTCTCGTAAAAAGTCTATATCATTTGTAGCATCCAGATATACCCGAACCATTGGAATAAGCATTGGAGGTTGTGAACGCCCTGAATAGTAGATTCGACCACCATTTGGAATCAGACCATATTTCCGAACTATATACAAGAAATTGGCGAGAATGCCGCGGGCAGTGTAAAACATCTCTGACTTTAACAGTCCCCGAATAATCCAGTACGAATCCCAGTAATAGATTTCGCGGAACCGACCTCCTGGAATGATGACACCATACGGCATATATATGATAGAATATAGTTCCTGGTTTTCACGAACTTCATCTGTAATTTTACGGCCAAGAAACTTCCATATAGCGTTAAGCTTCTTTGCAAATTCCCATAGTTTAGGATCTTTTATTTTCTTTAATAATCTAGGTGATGATTTCCAGTCTGGTGGATACCATTTTTCGAATTCACTTGCTACAGGATCAAAATTATCTTGAACAAAATTTTGTAAAACGGTTCGGGTGAGACCCTGGTCACCGGTCTTATTTAATAAAGCTTCAAATTTCTTTAGAGTTTCTGTACGAGGAATTTTCAATTTCATGTCAACAAAAGTCTTTGAATCTGCGAAAATACTCTTCATCTGTACTTCGTGGAGTAACTTACCTCGGCAGTAAATTTCGTGCGTACATTTATAAATCGAGGAGGTCGTCACCATGTTTATGAGCATAATGAATAAATATGCAATATACTTTGAACGATACATTTTCAGTGTGGACATGCCTTCATCGAGAATCACTTACAATTTCAAAATATCCGATCCAATTTATATATTATTGCATTTTTTGAGCTTGTTTCTGTGTTACTATATTACTTGAAATTTGTCAACAAGCGCCATTTTGTCCAGATGACATGTACGTTGCCTGACATGTAGAATTATGGTTGTAAGCTCTATGACATCATCCATAGAGTACAGATAAATCACCGCATACTGCATTATAGAGGGCTGTGCCAGAATTTTCGAGTCCAGAGTCCAGACCAACGACATTGCCTGCAACTGTCATGGCGGCTGCCACTTCTTGGTCTTGACAGTTAGCCCTTATCAGTTCAATGAATTGATGAGATTATACGTTATTGCAAATTAAAGATATATTTAAGAATAAACACGACATTTTCAAACATGCTTAATGTTGCATTGATGTTATAATGAAATAAGCGCAGCGAATATGGTGAGCATTTGCTTGGTTAAAACGAGAATTACGTATGTAGAAGAATGGATAATTCGGCGTCATGCACTAATTTTGCTTCTTTGTCTGGTTTGTTACATTTTATGCTTTTTGCTACTTATGGCTATTTTATAAGAACTGCTGTGCGACATGTAGCACAGACGTCCGTTGGTTGCGGTGTACAATATCTCTACGGCATCCTCTGCCTGTCGTAAGGGGCTACTAAATGGGGTAACCCCAGATTCTAAAGTTGAGAACACCTGACCCCTGGTTGAGTGTAGCATTCCTTCCACATACGGTATCCTACCAGCTTTACCACTTTAATATTTCTACCGGACCTCTCTGACCTCACCTGACTTCATTCGACTGAATTCATAGCCTACATTTATTTATTTATTTATTTATTTATTTATTTATTTATTTATTTATTTATTTATTTATTTATTTATTTATTTATTTATTTATTTATTTATTTGAAGCCACTCGGCTGCGCTCGGGTGAGATCTGTCTGCTACGTTCTACTGGCGCGCTTTAAAATACACTGAAGGAAATGGAAATTGCAACACCCAGAAAGAGTGGTGCTACATTGCTGTAATTGAACATGCAGGACGAGTGTTCGGTTCTGATTCGATGATTAGACTTTCAGGTCCCTCTGACCGCAAGTTTGGACAACAGTCAATACAGGTTGTGCCCACCACGAGCTGCAATACATTGATGAATTCGTCGAGGCATAGAGTCAATAAGGCCCTGGATCGCTTCCTGAGGAATTGTGGCTCATGCTGCACTGCACGGGTCAGTTGTTCCAGAGTTGTGGGTGGCTGAGGACGGTTGGCCAGTTGTCGACCCATCATGTGCTCAATAGGACTGAGGTCCGGGGATTTGGCGGGCCATTCTAAGAGTCCAACGCCCTTTCCTTTGTGCGGCAACTTCATCCATGACTGAACTTCTCTCGTAATAAGTTACAAGATTGTGAGCAACTGCAAAATGACCTCGATAATGTTGTGAGGTGGACAGTAGGCAATGGTGTGATGACAAACGGGGTTAAATGTCAGATTGTGGGTTTCACAAATAGTAAAAGTCCTCTCAGTTTTAATTACTGCGTTGATGGGGTGAAAGTTCCTTATGGGGATGATTGTAAGTACCTAGGTGTTAATACGGTAGAAGGAAAGATCTTCATTGGGGTAATCACATAAATGGGATTGCAAATAAATTGTTCAGATCTCTGCACATAGTTATGAGGGTATTTAGTTGTTGTAGTAAGGATGTAAAGGAGAGGGTATGCCTCTGGTAAGATCCCAACTAGAGTATAGTTCCAGTGTTTGTGACTCTCACCAGGATTTCCGGATTCAAGAACTTAAAAAAAAAAAAAAAAAAAAAAAAAACAGCCAAAGAAATGCAGCTCGATTTGTCCTGGGTGATTTCCGACAAAAGAGTAGCGTTACTAAAATGTTGCAAAGTTTGGGCTGGGAAGACTTGGGGGGACCGGGCGAGTAGGTCGTGCGGTTAGGGGCGCGCAGCTCTGAGCTTGCATCCGGGAGTTAGTGGGTTCGAACCCCGCTGTCGGCAACCCTGAAGATGGTTTTCTGTGGTTTCCCATTTTCACACCAGGTAAATGTTGGGGCTGTACCTTAATAAAGGCCAAGGGCGCTTCCTTCCCAGTCCTAGCCCTTCCCTATCCCGTCGTCGCCATAAGAGCTATCTGTGTCGGTGCGACGTAAAGCAAGTAGCGAAAAAACAGAAAAAAGGCTTGGAGGAATGAAGACGAACTGCCGACTAAGTTGTATGTTCCGAGCTGTCATTGGAGAGATGGCGTAGAATGACTTTAGTAGACGAATAAGTTTGAGTGGTGTCTTTAAAAGTAGGAAAGATCACAATATGAAGATGAAGTTGAAATCCAAGATGAAAAATTGGAGCAAATCTTCGTTTATAGGAAGGGGAGTTAGGGATTGGAATAACTTACCCAGGGAGATGTTCAATGAATTTCCAATGTCTTTGCAATAATTTTAAGAAAAGGCTAGGAAAACAACAGATAGAGAATCCGCCACCTGGGCGACTGCCCTAAATACAGATCTTGATTGATTGATTGATTGATTGATTGATTGATTGATTGATTGTGACGAAACTTGAAGCTCGGATCTCAAAGCTGAATAGTAGACCCTTATTTTATTCGTCTGAGTTTATATCACTATTCTTAGAATAATTTCCTTAGGCCCGTAGGCATTAATGTCTGTTATTTTTCCTGTTATCTTAGATTTCCAAAACTCTGATAATGTCATTATCTCAGATAACGCTTACTTCCATAATCACCACAGAAATTATTATCTCGATTTACAAAAATTAACTTTCCGTTTCATTCTGAATATGAACCTTCAATTTTCATACCGACGCACGGAAAACAGATGAGTACGAGCTGACGCTACTGTCGAAATATAAACAAGTTTTTAATTACATTCGGTGTTTACAAATAATTTTTCATAAATTGTGTGCGGTATTGACCACAAACTAAGAAATGAGCCTAATATGATGTTCCAGGAGAAGGAATTGTTATTGAATTTGGTGGCAGAAAGCATTAACATCATAGAGTAAAAACTCAAATTTTAGCCAACACATTGTATATTTCACTTAAAAATAAGGCAGTGTTCCTTAGTTTTTCATTAAAAATTCATACTCAGTCTTGTACCATACAATCAAGAATTCATCTTAGGCCTACGTGTGTGTTGGGGATCCGTTATGCTCGATCATGTATAAGACTGACAGTGCACAAGCTTCAGCTAACCTAAAATGAGTTTTAAAATCAGTGTCATCATAGTCCTCAAAAATGTGTATAGTACGCGAACCTTTCCTTGAGCTCTGAACTCCATAGTGCATAATGGGAACTAGGGCTCAAGATAAAGTTCGCGTACTATAGCGCGTTCATTTTTATCCGCCTTGGACGTTTTATTGCATAATCTTGGTCATATTCTCGTCGTCGTGATTTTCTCTTTCAGTATTGCAGTCGTCTACGAGCTGCCATACTGAAATGCTGTTATCTTAGATTTCGTATTTTACCGGCCAACCTTTCTCCGTTAAGATTTTAGACCGAAATAATGTTCATTGTCTGAGACAATGTTGATGAATACAAATTTAACTGTTATCTCGGTGTTCTTACGTACGGTAGCTTTAAACTAAGATAAAAGCTTTTACTCGCGTTGGTGAATACGGAGTAAGACTTGCAGTGCAGGTATTTACGTCTGCTGGAATGTCGCCCTTGTTAAGAGACAAGAAAATACCGCAAGGGCTTGTCTTCTTATAGTCTTAGCACTTGTGGCTCATAACCACTTTTCTCGTCGCCTTTCTTTAAAATTTCAACAGAGACAATTTTCAAGGTTTCATAGTTACATTAACAATGGTAGAGCTGACATAAGGATACCTAAAGGCACGTCCATTCCAAGATGTTTTCGTTAACTTTGTTAATAAACAATGTTCAAGAACTTTTTAGATATTAATAAACAAAATGGTGTGTTCATTAACTTTTCGAGCATGTTGATAAAATATCTTTATTTTTTGTGAATGAAACTTTGCATTAACTTTTCGTGTTTTTGTTAACATTTCGGTTCGCACATGCTCAAGGACCCAACTAGAGCACGCAATCGTAGCATGGAATACGATGATTTCTTATTTCTTCTAAAACTGGATTACCAAATCGTAAGCGAAAATTTTCATATACAGTACCTGTAATTCTGTATGATATTATTTTAGCTGTGTTCTAAGTTTCATTTCCAGCTTCGCTCCTCGCTGAATAACCTAACCTTCGATAATCACTTGTATATTATCAAAATAATACTATGAGAATTAGGTTAAATGAAGATTTTATTTATTTCGTACCTGCACCAATTCCTTGATATTGTTGTATAAAGCTTCAAACACCTCGGGCACAATAACTGAAATTGCTTGTTTTGATACTCTAGACAAATAGGTATATAAGTGAAATGTCTGAGTCACCATTTTCTAGGAATCCTAAAGTTATACCTATTTTTTTTAAAATCTGCCACACTAGTGGCTTTACGTTAATCTGTATCATTTCTTGCCATTTCAGGCCCAATTACTGTCAGAAGAACTGAAAGTCATGTGGAGACATTTTTAAAAATTTTTTGGAAATCTGCTCCATCATGAATTAAAAGTTTTGATATAAGTGTTCTCTGCAAACTTAATTCTAAACGCCTTTCCAATACTTTTCTTTGACACACTTTACGTCTGCACTTGTGTCTAATTGTGCTCACTAAAATAATGAAAGCTGCAACTGTAAGTATTTTATTCTTCCTTATCCTATCCGCTGTAACCTCAAAGTAGCATTTTGGTATGGACAGAATGTTGAAGTTTGTTAACAAACGTTTATTAACATGTTGAGAAATGTTTTCATTAACATTGTTTATTCACTTTGGTGTGGACTAACCATAATGCAGTAAAACTTGCTCAGAGCGGAAACTTGTCCACTACGGAATGTTTTCTTGGTCCCGGCAAAGCTTACGGCGTTATGTTTTTACTTTTGTCTAATGCGGAATCTCCTCAACGCAGAAACGGAAACAAATAATGAACGAACTTTTTAAAATCTGCGTGTACAATGCGGAAAATATTAATTAATAATGCTATTTGCTTTACGTCCCACTAACTACTCTTTTACGGTTTTCGGAGACGCCGAAGTGCCGGAATTCAGCCCCGCAGGAGTTCTTTTACGTGTCAGTAAATCTACCGACACGAGGCTGACGTATTTGAGCACCTTCAAATACTACCGGACTGAGCCAGGATCGAACCTGCCAAGTTGGGATCAGAAGGCCAACGCGGAAAATATTACGAACTGATTAGTCCTACGTACAGTATTTGTGCATTGCTGCTGCTGATATGATCAATGTCATTGTATGGACAAACTGAAGGAAATGTATCTGTGAAATTTGATCAAAATGATGAAAAAGCTCAATTTTTGGTCTTTAAGTTATTTTATGTTTATACCTTGTACTTACTTTCTGCACTTCATTTTATTTAAATATCAGCCATTCAAAGCCCTTGGCGGCCATTTAAATGCCCCTTCGCAAGGGGGCGTTGCCTCACATTGCACTATTCTCATAAACATGTTTAGTTTTGTTTTTCGTAGATTTTGAATTTAGCGCGCGGGTTGAATGTGAGAAATGTTGTTCCTGTGCAGATTTATGTTGGCTATTCTGACGGACTATCGATATATCGAACGGAATTGGCGCTTATTTCGGTGATTAAGTTATCGAAGTGTTATATTTAAACCGTTGCCTACGTTATAATACAAGGCCTGGAAATAGAGCCCGTAAAACGCTTTGGAAGTGGTTACACTGAAGTTCAATGCCGGGCCGCTAGGATCGCTATCTTGCCCCCTGTCTACCGGGCTCGCGCTTTTAAACGTGTTCATTAACTGAGTTGGTTGTGAATGTATTATGTATTCGTCTGATGTTAAGCATTCGCAGTTCCAGTCAGGGTCTATTCACGAGAAATTAAAGGTAGTGGAATTTCGTTTCACAAGTTTCCAGTGAATGTTCAATGTTCGAAACAATATACAGAGGAAGTATTACGCATGAGATACGACTTCAAGCTGATCGAAGTAGGCCTCTGTTCCGAAGTTTTGATCCGAGTTACGTCATAAGAATCGGGCGATCCCAAAATTTGTCACTGGACTTTTTTTTAAACTATGCTACTGAGACCGGCAATCATTTGAGAGGCATCTTCAAACTCAGAAATCTTAAATTAGGAAACCAACGAGGAAAATAATTTGCCCAACAAATTTCACGAAAATGAATGTAGCAAGAGCTAAAAATATTGTATTTTACCCTGAAACAATCTCTGGTTTGTAAAGTATGGAGGTGGTTTTGTCCCGAGAGCATAAAATACAATTTAAAATAAGCCATTTGTTTTATGGAGCATTTTATTAAATTGTTCAATGCGCATAACGTCTGCAACACCTCACATGGGACATACTCAGGAACGAGAACAAACGAGCTTTTTTTTAACCGGGCGAGTTGGTCGTACGGTTAGGGGCGCACGGCTGTGAGCTTGCATCCGGGATATAGAGGGTTCGAATCCCACTGTCGGCAGCCCTGAAGGTGGTTTTCCGTGGTTTCTCATTTTGACACCAGGCAAATGCTGGGGCTGTACCTTAATTAAGGCCACGGCCACTTCCTTCCAACTCCTAGGCCTTTCCTATCCCATCGTCGCCATAATACCTATCTGTGTCGGTGCGATGTAAAGTCACTAGCAAAAGAAAAAAAGCATCTTTAAGTACTGAAGATGAACTCCTCAGTTGGTTAATTAATGATTTCCTGTCATACATTAAGAAACTTAAAATGCATTTAGAGAAAGTAAAAAAGAATCATGAGAGAAATGTTTCAGGCATAGATCTTGACTACCCAGTCCACTGTGGCCTGCGTAAAATACCTCATAAGTATACATTTGCATTATGCATTGATGAGGAACCTAACGAAATATGACATCGAGCTCTTCTTCAGCTACCTAAGACGCCAAGCGGAATACAATGACATTATGGTTCGTGTGGCAAAAGAAAAAACAGACTGTAAAGGCTGTTTAGAACATACCTGTTCTCCAGCTACTCAAAGTCCAACATCGTGTCTTATTCGTTTTCAAGATCGAGGAGCCCTCAGATACCGAAAATCGTCTGTGGCACTTCTGCAGTGAACGACGGAATTTTTCACTTCCGCTACGCAGTACTTGTCCCGAAGAGAGTTACTAAAAGGTGTACGTTTATTTTTTCGAAAGACATGTTCAACAGTGAAATTAAGTGTGGAAAGTGTAAAGGCGACAAACCACCTCTTTTTTCTGCTATGAAAATTTCTGAGACCTCTGTTAGACAACATTGCTTTGAGCCACTCAAGTAGAAGAAAGTTTTGAAACTTGGTAAGAAGCCCCTCAGAAGGAAAGTTTTGAAACTTCAATGACATTTCCAAGCCAATGCAGCACCGCTCTATAAATAAAGTACTGTCAATACTCGCAAAAACCTTCAGTTCTTTTTATTTAGGATATACTTTACTTATTGACATATACGGCCATGCGAATACAAGGGGGCAAGACCGCGATCCTAGCGGCTGAATGGTGAACTAGGAAGCAACCCGTTTCCACGAGTGCATTTCAAGGCCTTGTATTATAGCGTAGGCAACGATTTAAACAAAGAGTTGCGATCTTGTGTTTTGAGTGGCACGTGACGTGGAATTGTCATTGATGTGTTGACAGGCCTTGTCATCGATTTTCATTTTTTTCGGAGGGGGTTAGGATTGGGCGGGGGGGGGGGGTGGGTGTAGGGCTTCCGAAAACAAAAACTATAGTAATAAAATTTTTACTTTCAAGTAGATTTTACAAAAAGAAAAGTTTGAAATAATTTCAGAGCAGTGTCCTTTAAAACTCAATGGGTGAAGTAGATATGTAAATTTATAGCGGTCTGGTGGGCAGAAAACGCTTTAACACGTGCGTGCAGTGTGACACAAAGATTTCTGTAATTTGTTTAAAATATTTAAAATATTTAGAGGTTTGATTAATTTTTTAAAAATCTTCTACCGTCTCGACAACACGAAAATATTTCTGTATGTTTATTGAAATTGATTTTAGTTGCGCAAAACGACGGTATTTATGTTTTCAGTAAATTTGTTAACTATACTCATAGAGAAATATTTAAAGATAGCACAGATTTGATAGGTTAAATTCAATTGTTTATTTTCCAAATGTTTGTTTTTATAATATATCTAATTTATTGTAGACTATTTCAAACCCCGTATATGCTGTTTCAATTTGTCAAGTTCACTTTTATTTCGGAGGGGGGTTGAACCTCCCTAACCTCCTCCCTGAGTACGGCCTTGGCCCACACAGTGAGGGGGAACACTTACCCTTCGACAAGGATGGAGATCGCTAAATTTCCTGTGGAACGGAATTCTCATAGCCTTCCCCTCCCGGAATCTCACGATCCCAGATGCCTACATATGGGCCATGCTAAAAGAATCATTTTCCGGTAATTTGACCAACCTACAGGTCCCCCTGTGGGTGGGGGCAGTAGAATAACATCCCCTACCAATTGAGAGCCTAGGGATGGTTTCCGGAGATTAATTCTGCTCTGTTCAAGATGAACTTCAGCCTGTTCTTCCTTTCCTTGTATCAAATAAGTGTCACGGATGATAAATGGAACTTGCTAAACGTTGCAGTAATGATTATAGATTGCTCTGTGCCAGAGCTGTCTCTTATTGTTAGTGGAGATCTATGCCATGAGCAAAACGCTGAGCAATTGATTTGTTATGAAAGCTATCGTTCACGCTCTATATTGTAACCATTTGATGATAATAATAAATATAATAATAAAATATCATAAATAAAAATTATGTAAATAAATGACATTACTAAAAAACTTAATAAAATTAATAAACATAATGAATCGAAATGTCCATAGTATGGGCGCCAGAGTTCACCAGAATGGATCCCTCGAATTTTGATAGAGCATGATAAACTTTATATCCCAGGGCGTGTACATAATGCTGCGTACTGGTACATCTGCTGCAGGCCTTACCTAACCTCCTGAAAACGACTAAATAGGTAGGAACTGCACCTAGGTTCATCAATAACTCCACTGATTCTAAAATAGCTAACTATATTCTTAACAAAATCCGTGCATGAGCACCTCATCAACACACCAAAATACACTTATAATACACAAACACAAGATTGCTGGAAGACTCCATATTTAAAACAACAACAATAATGAAAACGGTGGGAAAACGAAAGCGAGAACTAAACTATCATTTGTAGATAGTCCGATGAACAATGTGCATACATGTAGATAAATACCCTTCACTGTCTCTGTATCAATACTGCTTACCAATTCTCATAATCAGCACTTCTAACATCACACAGATACTGTACCTCGTAATACTGTGTTCACAGATTTTAACACTTGTTGTAAAGATATATACATTTAAGTTACACACGCTTGTCAACCCTGAACATAAATTATGGAAAGTCTGAGATAGCTTTCACTAACATATAATGCCAGGCCGCCACAAGTGCTACAATACTTAATGCGCAAGCACTCCACAATCAGCCACTTTCCACGAACATAACAAGACTACGCTCCACGAACGTTTGAAGTCCAATCCATTGCAGCCGTGTCACTCCAGTACCGTCTATCAGCACCACTTCCTTCCCGTACAGTGTGTCAGTTGTGGTTCTCTTCCGTAGTGATTGTCTGGTTCCCGCCGTTTAATCAACCTTTATTGACATCAGCATTCCCCTTCCTCTCAGATAATACGTCTGGACTGGTCCTTGCCAGCCAATCATGAGTGATCCACCGTTCAGGGTTGCTCTCAGCTTCTTCATGCTCCCAAGACATAAACAAACGCTGGGGTATATCACATGACTCATAGAACTTTCCTAGTACAATAACATCAACAAACATATCTCATCAGACACTGGGATGCCCGGATGAGTCATCCAAATTACCAGAGTCCAATATAGCAATGTTTTCCCACTCGTGCAAAACAAATTACTCATAACATTACTTC
The DNA here is from genome assembly GCF_040414725.1 of Anabrus simplex. NCBI lineage: Eukaryota > Metazoa > Arthropoda > Insecta > Orthoptera > Tettigoniidae > Anabrus > Anabrus simplex. The sequence continues at coordinate 336,989,925 of NC_090267.1, read as the reverse complement.
CACTTACTTCAACCGGTCTCCTTATTTTCATATTTCCAATCCGACCACCCTTGGTCAACACTTGTTCTCTTCCGACCCCGACATTATTAGGTTTGCGAGATCTAGAGTATCTTCCTTTTTCACGCCATTCGAAGCCCGTCCCTTTTTTGCCGATACCCTCCTTTGATGGGTCAGATCTCTTCCTTCCTCTGATTATGTAGTTAAAAGAGAATGGTTAACCATATCACCTCCACTATAATTTTAACATTTATAAATGGACTTTGGGATGGTTAGAATGATCAAAGGTAAATTATGCGAAGAAGAACCGTTTGAGCTGAGAGATGGACGATCAATGAAAGCAATGATTTCAAACGAGCCTTACGAGTACTTGGGTATCAAGCAAACATCGCGCACAGAACAAACAGTGGTTAAGTATGAGTTGGTTGAGGTATTTGTTAGGCGGACCCGGTTAATCCTAAAATCAGGTCTGAATAGCAAAAATATGACTAAAGCAATCAACACCTATGCGATGCCAGTTCTTAGCTACTCCTCCGTAGTTATCAAGTGGAGCAAGACTGATATCGAAAATCTTGATAAACTGCGTTGCCTGATGATCAAGGAACAAAAACACCACCCAAAGTCAGCAGTTGAGCGACTGACTCTGCCACGCCGCCTGGGTGGTCGTGGTATTGTGGACATTGGAGCTCGGCTACTGTACCAAGGCACATAGTGTCACTGAGGGAGTATTTTCACACATCAGCTGAAATCTCAGAGTTGCACCGAATGATATGTGAAGTGGATGATATATTCCTTTACTTCCTAACGACCGAGACCTAGAACGAGAAGTAAGAACTGATTTGCAGAAGTTGGACGCATGGCTAGCAAAACCACTACATAGAAAGCATCTCTACTTAGACAAGAAAATGTCGATTTAGAAGCATCGAACTTTTGGCTGACTGCAGGGCAAATGTTCCCCAAAACAGAGGTTGCATGTTGGCTATAAACAAGACCAAGTAATTCCAAGTAGAAGCTATCTGAAAAACTCGGTGAGAGACCCAACAGCCATGAGGGACTCATGCCGATATGGCTGCCAAACGCAAGAAACCATCCACCATGTTACTTACGGATGCTCGCAGTTCTCAGAGAGGGAGTGTAAGGAACGCCACGACTCGGTTGCCAAGATTCTGTTATTAAATACAGACTGGTTGATGAAAAGCTTCTCTATTTTAAGTACAATCCTCAATCTATACTCGAAAATAACGATATTAAAATGCACTGGGAACGAACAGTTACCACGGAGAAGACGACTATCCAGAATATACTGGTGTTAGAGAGGGGAATAAACCGTGCCGTTCTGATCGACATAGGTGTCCCGAACACTGGGAACATCCATGAAAAGTATACTGAGAAAATCAACAATTAAATACCACTAACAGAACATATTCAGAAAAGATGCTACTATGAAGAGGTAATAATTGTACCAATCATCCTTTCGAGTACAACTGCTATACCTAAATCTCTGGTGGAAGGACTGAAAAAGTTGGATGTCAACACAGACATCTACAAGACCATGCAGAAGACGGTGGTCGTCATTGCCACGAATTCTGCCTAAAAATGTAGTGTAAATTAAGGTTTATTGTGCTTTGATTTCTTAAAATATGTACAATTGCTCGAATAACATTACCGAAAAGTGTGAAAAATAAATTATTATTAATAATAATATATGTTAGGTTATCAGTCCAGAGGCCGGTTGGATCTTCAAATAGCACAACCAAAGGTTATGTGCTTATAGGGAAACCGCAAAATCCGATGCCAGCGCCAAAATGAGACATCACTGAGCCAGAAAGTGCATTTGCAGTACGATTGACCCTACGAGTAACACCCTACATAACATAATAATAATAATAATAATAATAATAATAATAATAATAATAACGTATCCGAACTCTTCAGGCTTTTTCAGACGTGAATTTACCAGCATTTCGCGCCACTCCTGTGGTAGAGTATCACACTTTGTATTAGTGGCCGATGGCCTCGATGTTAGGCCATTTTAAACAAGCATCATCAATTCTGAACAGGGGCCTTGCGGGAGAATGGGAAGATTCGAACGGATAGAGATGAAGAGGGGAGGAAGCGGCCGTGACCTTAGGTCAGGTACCAGACTGGCATTTGCCTGAAGGAGAAGTGGGAAACCACGGAAAACCACTTCGAGGATGGCTGAGAAGGGAATCAAATCTTCCCCCCTCTACTCAGTTAACCTCCCGAGGTTGAATGGACCCCGTTCCAACCCTCGTACCACTTTTCAAATTTCGTGGCAGAGCCGGGAATCGAACCCGAGACTCTGGGGGGTGACAACTAATCACACTAACCACTACACCATATATGGGGACATTATTATTATTATTATTATTATTATTATTATTATTATTATTATTATTATTATTATTATTATTATTATTATTAGGGCCCCTAAAGCAACATTAAGTAAAATCATCATCCTTCATCATCCTAGAAATGGTTGAAATGTTCTGCTTTGAAATCAGACTGATAGAACTTCGTCTACTCTTTTGTGTGTCCGCCTAACCCGTGGCTTTCTTTCCTGTGTTAGAATTGTGGAGTCAAGATTTTGTTGGAGACAATTCTTTCTCTCTGGTTGAATAAATTAAAGAGCGCAGAACCTGTTGAAGAGATGGGACGTGCTTGTCTTGTTATATTAAACCACTAAATTATTTCATATCGCGCTTGAAATAGCTTTAAAAGAAGGGAATGCGTCTGCGATCTTTATACAGAAGAAGTTTGTTTCCTGGAGGATCTGCATTTCTTACATTTCCAGGAAGAGTTCCTTATTTCATATCTAAGAACTGCTACAGACTCCACCGACTAGAATTTAGCGCATTTCATTATCGGGTTAGCTAATAGTCATTATTCTTATAGAAGTTCGAATCTCTCATTCAGCTTCAATTCATTGATTTATTTATTGTTGCCGGGTTACGTAGATTTTACATGTAGGTAATCAGCTTTTAGGAAGTAAATGGAGGTCTTATTCCTAGAAAATAAAATGTAGCGGTGAACATAGCAGTTATCATAGTCCTATAATAGGTAATTTTTTTTTCCGAATTGGCGAATAGGTAGATTTATTTATATATTTTACGCTGGTCGAACACCATAAAATGAAAAGCAACCGGTCATACCCCGCGAAAGCTCTGCGTCTGGTTCAGAACCGCAAACGATGGAGAAATATACACAGCCATCTCAATTGAGCTCGCAATCCCCAGTATTGAGAAAATTGTTAGTTAAAGAGATTCATTTATTTTGTTGTGACAATGTTGGATACTCTTGACCCCGTTCTTTTGGATTGCTTTCGCGCTAAACCACATGAATACCTGCAAATGTTCCTGTTTTCGTAACTGTAAATTAGTACAGCGCTTAACCGCGAAATATGACAGTTCAGTTCCTCCAATAAAGTATGTGCAGCAATCCATCTTCAAACTAGCAACGCAGCGCACTGTCGTCCACTGCTTATCCAGATGAGCCGCTTGCTCTGCAATAGGATAACCACTGCTACTCAGTGTTTTCATTCCTTCCCTGAAGGGGGAGGCGGGCCTCTCATACTGTGACGCTGTCTCTCAGGCCAGGAGATTTGTTACGGTGAAGGAGATGCTCGGAGAACGTGAGAGGGTTGGCGGCCGTGTCCTATACTAGGAACTGTCCAGGCATTCGCATTAGTGCAGGAGAATGGAAAACCACGGAAAATCACGGAAAACCATTCTCAGGACAGCCGACGATTGGAAACCAGACCACCTCCGTCTTCCAAATACAGAGGCGTAGAGCCACGGTAGATCCGTGTCCACCCCTCCTCTGCTCGGTTGGTCGGTCGGAGTGCAGAGCTGTCGAACCACGGACCAGCCGTGACTACTTGTCGGCCGAAAGTTACTCTGCATCCACCGACAAACAGGATAAACTGGAACAGGTGGGCAATTGTAGGTACACAAAACCGCATAAAAGTTGGCCAGCAAAGGAATATTTAATGTTATACATAGACGGTGGCAGAATCCTACCACCTACACAGTTCCAAAGAAGATCCACTGCGACGACTCATTTTTGTACGGTTATGTGTACATAGATCCCATAAAGGGCTTTGCCCAGGTAGATAACGTACAAGATATCGTCAGTGCTTTCCAATTCTCAACTGTATTGCTTGACAACAGAGCAGAGAAACCGTACTACGGCTATGGAGCCAAGCTCTGCATTCGGGAGACGCGTGGTTTCGAACTCCACCGTCGGCTGCTCTGAGAATGGTTTTCTGTGATTTCCCATATTCACTTCCAGACAAATGGCGGAACAGTTACAGTTCATAGGTCACAGTCGATTCCTTTTACCTCCTTACCCAATTTCATTCACCATCATTCATGTCATTTCCATTGGCCCACCAGCTGATGTTGGCGCCAGGAAGGGCATCCGGCCGTAAAAAACATGCCTTATGAATCGATCTCACTTCATCCTCGACCTCGTATCGAGAAACGGGACTAAGGGGGAGACAAACACATTGCGTGACCGGACTCCCTGAGGGTGGGGGCGGTAGAATAACACCCACGGTATCCCCTGCCTGTCGTAAAAGGCGACTGAAAAGGCCCCAGGGGAGCGCGGGTTGGCAACCACGGGGCCCTTAGCTGTGTCCTGGCATTGCTTCCACTTGTGCCAGGCTCCTCACGTTCATCTATCCTATCCGACCTCCGTTGGTCAACTCTTGTTATTTTCCGACCCCGGCGGTATTAGTGCACTCGATGCTTACGGAATCTTTCATTTTCACGACCTTCGTGGCCCTTGTTCTCCTTTGGCTGATACCTTCATTTTTCGAAGTGTCGGATTCCTTCCATTTTGTCTCTCTGATTATTGTTATATAGACAATGGTTACCTTGCTGTACTTCCTCGTAAAACAATAATCATCATCACCACCACCACCACCACCACCACCACCACCACTACCTTTCGTGACCGGGTTCGCTGTCTGTCTTCCAGCGCGTCAGTTGGTCTCACGAGGTTGAGCGAATCCCGTTCCAAGAGCTTGGTCGAGAATTGAAATCTGGGACCCCCAAGTAAGAGTCAGTCACTGTACTGCTACTGTGGATGTAAATGTCATTCAAAATATACAATTATTTTCTTTAATAGAATTGTGTTCAATTTATGTTTTCCTTTGTTTCAATACGTCACACATGTTTTAAAGAGGAATATGGCTTCTGTCGGATGAGAAGAGGTTTCTAAGGGTCAGAATAATAATTACTACTACACCATTTAATGTAGGTAAGTTGTGGGCTTCTCGTATTGTTACTTTTATACTTGTTTTACAATATTACTGTCTTGAATTCTTTTCATGACGAGCTTAAAAAGATTGCCCTGTCAAGTCCTGAATGGTTAGTGAGGTACAATTGAGTTCATATTTGCAATCTGCATGCTGCTTCTTTGTAGTGAAGAGTGATTGTTGTCACGTATGAGACTTCCGAATGTATGCATTTTTTTGTATGTGCGTGTTGTTTGTATAGTGATACAACTATCACCGATTGCATAATGCTCCAGTGAAAGTATCAAGAAAGTTGTCATCTGCTCACATTAGTTCCCGTGACCTCATTTATCACACCACTTAACCTGTTTCTGTCACATTGTATTCTACAAGTAGGCTAATTATGACTGTTTCCTCTTTTGTTCTTACGGCACTCGCTAAGAAAGGTCACATTGGAGTTCACTTCTTCGAAGACGCGCACAACCATCTATGAATCATGACTCGTAAAAATGATCATTTTGTTATCCATTCATAATAGATTCTCAGAACATATTTGATCATGAGCCCTGGCTATATGCATTGTAGACACTGCCTCTACCGGCGTGTTCATGTAATATTTAATAAGGGTGATTGTTTGTAATAAATAAGGCTGTAGCTATAATTCATTTTCAAACTATATTTTATTTACCAGTGTTTTCAAGTATACCTGTCCTTAGGGCAGTAGCAGTGCTTGTGGGGGGGGGGTCTTGTAAGTAAAATAAATAAATAAATAAATAAATAAATAAATAAATAAATAAATAAATAAATAAATAAAGGACTAATATTGAGACAACGCTGGCCTCGCGGTCTAAGGGTAGCGTGTCTGGCTCTTACCCAGAGGCCCCAAGTTCGATTTTTACCTGGATCTGAGGACTGGTTGGAAGTCCACTCAGCCTGCGTAAGAACAATTGAGAAGCTATCTGACGATGAGATAACGGCCCCTTTCTAGATAGCCACGAATAACGGTCGAGAGAATTCGTCGCGCTGACCACACGTCACCTCGTATTATGCAGAGTTTCGGCTGATTAGCGGTTGCTTAGTATTCCAAGGCCCGTCAGGGCTATAGTCCCATGAGTTTTAGAATTGAGATAGGTACTTACAGTAGAGACTTGACATCGCCCGGTGGCTTTCAGACTATGGTCCCACTATGTGAGCAGGCATAGAATACGTCGGCAGTTTCCCCTGCCTGTCGTAAAAAGGGACTGAAAGGGAAACCTCCAGGACTCTCATGTTGGAAGCATGGATTCGCGACCACGGGGCCTTTAATTGAGTCTGTCATTGCTTCCTCTTTCTTGTGTCAGGCTTCTAACTTTAATCTAGCCTATCTGACCTCCCTTGGTCAACTCTTGTTCTCTTCCATTTTCCCTCTGATTATTGTTAAGATGATGATTGTCCAGTTCAATCAGCCTCCACTGATCTGCATTTAGAGCAGGTGGCAGATTCCCTATCTGTTGTTTTCCTAGCCTTGTCTTAAATGATTGCAAAGAATTTGGAAATTTATTGAACATCTCCCATAGTAAATTTTTCAAATCCCTAACACCCCATCCTGTAAACGAATATTTGTCCTCAATTCGTCCTTTTGAATTCCAGCTTTATCTTCATATTTTGATAATACAATCGCACGATAGGATCGGCAAGACATCTTAAAACATAGCCAGAAAGATGTTCTATAAGACCTAATTGTGCCGACCCAATCGGGTTCGAACAGCACAAAGACCCACCAGAAGAAAGTGATTTACGAACCCACAATCCCCTAGTACAAGTCCAAATACAGTATTCAGGAAATTGAAGTAATAGGACTAATACTATACCTCAGCACTTCGCTGACACAATGAAGCGTTTCCAGCTACCCATGGAGGGCCCACACGAAATAGTTACAATAGCTCTCTACGGTTCCATTAATCCCCTAAGGCACCACATATTCAGCGCATAATGTCGTTACAGATAAGAACTTTGAAAATTATGTAATTTGTGTGTTTATTCCTTTTTTTTTTGCTAGGGGCTTTACGTCGCACCGACACAGATAGGTCTTATGGCGACGATGGGATAGGAAAGGCCTAGGAGTTGGAAGGAAGCGGCCGTGGCCTTAATTAAGGTACAGCCCCAGCATTTGCCTGGTGTGAAAATGGGAAACCACGGAAAACCATCTTCAGAGCTGCCGATAGTGGGATTCGAACCTACTATCTCCCGGATGCAAGCTCACAGCCGCGCGCCTCTACGCGCACGGCCAACTCGCCCGGTTTTATTCCTTTTTTTACGTCTCCATCACATGTGATGTCTGGCTCCATGGCTAAATGGTTAGCGTGCTGGCCTTTGGTCACAGGGGTCCGGGCTTTGATTCCCGGCAGGGTCGGGAATTTCAACTATAATTGATTAATTCCCCTGCACGGGTACTGGGTGTATGTGTCGTCTTCATCATTTCATCTTCATCATGACACGCAGGTCGCCTACGGGAGTCAAATCAAAAAGACCTGCACCTGGCCCCTCTGGAGGTCACACGCCCTTATTGTTATTATTATTATTATTATTATTATTATTATTATTATTATTATTATTATTGTCGATGAACTGCTGCCTGATGAAAGAGGCCGCTCGCCTCCTGCTTTGACACACGCACCCAGTAAGATGACGATCATTTGGCCAAGACACGTGAAAATTCGCAGTTTATAAACCCTCAGGGAAAGTTCGAGACCATTCAAGATTAAACTAGCGACACCCTCTCATGTTTATTGGTCAGTTTAAAAGTTACACTCAAAATCAAAGAATACTGTGGTTGGTAGAAAATTAATTACAGAAATTAGGGATTGGCTAGATTCAAAACTGGTGGAAATAAAAAGGAAATCTTGCCAACCCAAAAATAAATGAACATCAGTCAATAAAAAAAACTTATGAATACAAAACTTCTTTGAATTATAAGTTCTTATACCTCGCACCAGGGTGAAAGATCATAGTTTTTAGTAGTGACATCTACGGGAGAATGCCCAAACTTCTTGATGGATAGCAAACAAAACAAGTAGAGATTCACGCAGTTCAGGAAACTTCACAATAACAAAATTACATCAGATTTTAGTGGTGACATCTTCTGAGTAAAGTTCCAAGCTGGTGTAGTTTCAGTTTCACTGTTTCACCAATAGAGGAATTATTATTATTATTATTATTATTATTATTATTATTATTATTATTATTATTATTATTATTATTATTATTATTATTACTTGTGATCCTTATTACCCTGTCATCAATCCCCTTAGAACTATGTTCACCACCACCACCACCACCACCACCAAGTCTATCGAAACGAGGTTGACGTATTTGAGGTCCTTCAGATCCTCTAGAGACCCAAGGTCAAATTTGTTTAGTGAAATATGATTCTCTGAATCAGTTTTACTCTTTCAGGCTTGAAAATGGTACTTTCACTAAAAAAAATTTTTTTTAGGGTTTCCATAGTGGCAGGAGGGGCTGTACCATATATGATACAGTGGGTCTATATCAAGAACAAACATTCACTGTAAGAAAATTTATTTACATGTTAATACAGGTTAAAAGAAGCTCTTTCATAGCCTTTTACTTGTTAGAACTATTAGACATTGAAGGAATGAATTTTAGGGCTGCTTTTCCATACCCATCCAACAGGCAACTCACTCTTGTGGTATGGAAATCACGGAGGCAGTTCCTTTGGGAAGTGAAACATAGAAACACGTTACAATCTATGCATCTGACATATGTTAGTGCAGATCATCCGGGAGCTCTACACCTTGATCTTGACTTCTGTTGAGTCATCATTTCTGGTAAATGCATGGCATTTCTTGATCTTTTTGCCAATGGTGGAAGTGGCTGGGTTGGGGTTCGTTTTCTTTGTTCTTCTGCTAATTCGTCATCTTCTTCTTCACTTTCACTTTCTACACCTTTCCTAGTGACATGAGAGTAGATGAGATGCTCTGCAATACATAGCTTGAATGAGAAATAGGTTAGAATGTCTTTCCTTAGCCACTTATTTTGCATAGCAGCCATTCGATACTCGATCCAAGCGGCTGCCAACACAAAATCGAAAAAATGGTGGATTGTTCTAATTGTCCACTTATTAGTCCTGTTTCTCATAGCATACCTGCTGAGGATTCTATCACCGGGCGAGTTGGCCGTGCGCGTAGAGGCGCGCGGCTGTGAGCTTGCATCCGGGAGATAGTAGGTTCGAATCCCACTATCGGCAGCCCTGAAAATGGTTTTCCGTGGTTTCCCATTTTCACACCAGGCAAATGCTGGGGCTGTACCTTAATTAAGGCCACGGCCGCTTCCTTCCAACTCCCAGGCCTTTCCTATCCCATCGTCGCCATAAGACCTATCTGTGTCGGTGCGACGTAAAGCCCTTAGCAAAAAAAAAGAGGATTCTATCCAAGAGATCAACACCTCCCACGATGTTGTTGTACATTTTGACTAGGAATGGTCGAGAAATACGTATGTACTGATCATCTTTCTTTGACCAACGCCTGCAGTCTTCAATGGGAGCAACACCGTAGTCTGTTGAAATTAATTTACTATAACCATCTTTTCATCTGCTCTTACAACTTGGTCACTTCCACCTCTCCCTTCGCGCCTCATATCACCATCTCGTTTCAGTGTCACATATTTTGGAATCCTGTTTACCATGATTGTACCACAAGCTAAAATGGACCTGTGGGTAAACAATGCATCAAAGAGAGTCACAGATAATAAATATCTGTCCATAAAAATGGTTGAACCAGAAGGAAGAGAGTCCAAGAGTTTAAGTACAACCCTTCATCCAATGTCCATTTTCACCTTTTTCGTCACAATTTCCATTCCACCTCCTTCGTACAAGGTAAAATCTAAGGGAAGGCCACTGGTACTTGTCATAACAAAGTTTTTTAACCCAACAGGTTGGGGTTTTCCTTTCACATACTGTTTCATCTTCACTTGACCATGAAAGGGGCATGATGAGATGGCCCCAGAAACCTGAAAAGAAAAACAAACCATAAAATTAGTAACAAGATACTTGTTACTGTTTGAACTTCAACACACAATGAGATAATCTGTGGAAATTGGCTTTTATCTGGGTTGATTATTTATTAAATGGACCAGTTGACAAAATTACTCACTCTGTTTTGTGGCGCCATCGCTGAGTAGGATCCCTTCTGGCAGAAACGTCACCATTGGAAACTGTTCCACCATCAGCATCATCATCATCATCATCATCATCATCATCATCATCATCATCAGAAGCGCCTTCTTCCAGAACGTCAGTACTAACTGCTGGAGCTTGAATATCAGCCTCAACATCCTCGTCTTCAATTTTAATATTTGAATTGTTTGGATCTACGCCATCCAACATCTCAAAAATCTCATCATCATCCAGCCCTAACAAAAGAAATCGGAAGATTATGTGTAACATAACCTTAAAATATCGATATATTTTTTATTTTTAATACGTCTGTATGGGCTTACATATTTGATATGTATTTACCTCACCGTTCTATTGCATTAAAGCCAAAAACATGACGATTCCGAGAATAAAAATCTAAATACTAAATCACAGACAACCCACGAGAAAACTGCTTGAAAAATAGTTATAGAAACCCAATGTATCATATATGATACATAAGATATATCTTGGTGTTACACATTGAAATTTTATTGACAAATTTGTTACTATGATAAAAATATGATCTCCAGACTTGGAGCACAATTAGCAAACAATCTTATGTTATAAAGTATGTAATAACGTAACTTACCGTGTTTATTATGCAGCATTGTTGTTATGGTTCAATCTCCACCTGATTACAACCTCCCCTGCCATTTACCGGGACAGCGAGCAATGAAAAACAAGCGACGGTTGAATAGCGTAGAGTGTAACGAATGTGATACAATGGATGCAACCTTCCCAACATGCATACGAAGCGCCAGAGAAAATAAATTCCCAGTGTATCATATATGATACAAGGGGTCGCTAGAGGAGATACCACCGGGTTGAGTGGAGATCGAACCCGCTAACTAGGGCTCAGAAAGCCAGTGCTCTGTTGTCTGAACCACTTAGCGTGGCTGAGTCGTTATCATCGTCATCATCATCATCCTAAAAATGGTCGAAATGTTGAGTTTTCACTTCTGGTTGTTGTTTTTAAAGGAAACACAATGGGATTTCAGCCATACTTACGAGGCACTGGTAGATTCGTTCTTTGTCCCCTAAAACCATCCCCCTCCCCACGACCACACTATCCAAAGACTATAAGATATAAACTTCCTTGCTCTGGGGCTATGGACTGGAAGGCCGCTGGTCTTAGTTCCCTGAGAGTTCTGTCTAACTTCCCTGTTTAGCGGTCTGCGAGGTGTGTAGGACTTCTTTGTTCTGGTACAGAACAATGAGAGGAAGGCAATTAACAACAACATCCGTGTTATGCTGTGTCGTGTTCTATGGACACTGAGAAAACACATACATCACTTCCCATGCTCTTTGCTCCACACTTGTTCCTCATAGAAATGGCTGGGCCACAGGGTAATGAGTACACTCATTTATTACATTAGAACATTCCTTGTCATTAAGTACCTTGTCAACTATGTGTCCCGCCATTCTTCTGAATTTTACAAGCAATTCGCGTTTACCATTTAGGGAAGGGAGTGTCGGAGAGTTGAGTTGGGTATGGCTGCTTCATGGCCAATTACGTGCTTGTACTTCTCTGTCCATTTACTTGCACCTCATATTCATTTTTGTTATCCGAACTCCCTTAATCAACTCTTCTCCGATCACGATATTAAGTTCGTTTTGCAAAAAATGTTTCCCTCAATCGTTAATAGCCGTAGGTACGGGTACTTGCATTTAAAGTTATTTTATTCAGTAGCGAAATTTTTACATTTTCGGTGGCATGTTAAGTAATTGTCCATTGAAATACTCAGGTTTATTTCAAGTGTGCGTGTGAGCTTGAGGACCTGCATTCGCGACCAAGGTGGAAACTCAGTGTTTCCAGTTAGATGTAAAAGTTTGGCGTGCACTTGTGCTTTTGACACTCACTGCCAAGCTTCTGACGTCACTACGGCTTTCAGAACTTTCGCGAGATTTGTAAACTTCCTTAAAACGTGTAGGGTAACGTGCCCTAAATATGATACAAAATCACAACTTCGGTGTTATTCTGAAACAAAAAAAAAATTAAAAACCTAGTTTTAGGAAAAATAAGCTACTTACCGATTGTAAAGTATTTAATTTATCAGAGAAATAAATTTACCGGGCGAGTTGACCGTGCGATTAAGGGCGCGCGGCTGTGAGCTTGTATCCGGGAGATAGTGGGATCTTACCTCCTGTCGGCAGCCCTGAAGGTGGTTTTCCGTGGTTTTCCATTTTCACACCAGGCAAATGCTGGGGCTGTATCTTAATTAAGGCCACGGTCCTTCCCACTCCTAAGCATTTCCTATCCCATCGTCGCCATAAGACCTATATATATAGTGTAGCTTATAGAAAATATGTCCCCAATTTCATCCATATGAAATCCATATTTCTGTTTTCCTTCAAAATAACGCAAGCGTGTTCTTCCCTTGCATTAAAAATATATATATAGCCTAGAAGAAAATGGACTGAAAGTCCTAAACATGATACTTAAAAAAAGGTACAGTACACATGCGATTTCCATATAACTCTAATATGTTGCAACTTGAAGTATTTAAAACGAGAAAGAGGACGCAAAAATTATCTACTTGTATAACAGATTTTTTTACTTTAATTTTAGGGCCGTGTTAAAAAAGGTAATTTAAATAATGTGATCGTACCATGCTAGGCCTAAATAAAGCAAGGAATAATTTGGATAAAGTTTATTTTCTTGTGATAAAACAGACTGTAACAATTTTTGCACACTTTTTGATGTGTCAATTTTAGGACCTCTTACACTACATCTAATAAGATAAACATGTTTATCACGTGCCAGCTGCATAACAGTATTGTAGCTTATAGAAAATATGTCTCCAATTTCATCCATATGAAATCCATATTTCTATTTTCCTTCAAAATAACGCAAGCGTGTTATTCCCTTGCACTAAAAATAATACTGAATTCTGTCATCGCATACACGGACAATTCACTACGTAGACAACATTGCTCACGGCCCTTTTGGAATACCTTGTGCTTACTGGGTGCAATATTTATGCGACCTAAATTATTCGTGCCCCAGCGAGGGAGTTCAGGTTTCCTAATTCTAATTAATTTGAAGCTGATTACGGTCTACCGGCATCTCGGTTATCGCGCATCCAGCTCATGCATGTGGAAGTTTCTGTGAACTTGAAGAGGAACGTGGAGTGGCTGCCCCTTCCTCATTACAATGTAGAACGCTTCCTTCTGAAGACGTTAGCACTGTCAGTATCATGCCACTGTGTGAATATGTGTTTGTGGAGATCATATTGGCTGTGTCCATTGTGGTAATATTACAGCAACTTGTAAGGACTTACAGCTACGAACAACTCCAGTGACTATGCTAATAGTATATAGTCACTGTACGAATAACTACATTGTCTGTTACGGCTTTCACTTACCTTCATTTCATTTTTCCTTTTAAAATTCTTTCGGCTAACTCGTTTTTGTTTCTGATTCTGATGGTATTAAGTTGGCGAGGACATTCCACACCTATGGGGGTGAGTGGCTCAGACGGTAGGGCGCTGGCCGTCTGAGTTCAAGTTGGCTCATGACACTAATAATGATGCTCTGACGGCGTATGGTCTCTGTAGAGGCCTGGAGGCGGTCTTTCGAGTTGACGCTCATGGGTGGCCGTAACTAGCATGTAATCTAATGTTGAAGACGGCGGCGCAAAGACCCAGTCGCCGAGTCAGAATAATTAATCATTGAAGGTTGTAATCCCTGACCTCGAACTCGAGACCCCTTGGGCCAAAGGCTAGAGTGCTTACCAATTAGCCACAGAGTGGGATTCGTGACAGTAGATTTACTAGAAATTTTACGTTAATGCGTGACCCGTTGTGCGGAAAGGAACCTGAAGTGAGCAATGGAGCAAAGCTGAACCAAAGTGTCTGGGCTGTAAAAATTGTATTTCTATGTTTTCACTTCTTGCAGTACCCATGGGTCTCCTTAACAAACTAAGTTACCCAGCAATTCAAGTCTTCGCCACTCGATGTCATGAAAACTGTCTACAATTGGTAAGAAAATTAGTGAAAGCTGTAATTGCATTTTTATCAAAATTAAGTTTTCTAAATAGCAACAGGTGATAATAGTATCTTCTGATGTACTGCACCAGAAGCATGGACTCTTTTTAAAAATGCTTGGTATCTTATGCCAAATTTAGAACCTCAAAACCTCAAAAATGATAAAATCCGACTTTAGATTCCTTCAGTCAATCACCACTGATCTGCATGTAGGGCAGTCGCCCGGATGACAGATTCCCTATCTGTTTTTCACGTAGTCTTTTCTTAAATAATTGAAAAAATTTGGAAATTTATTGAACATCTTCCTTGGTAAATTATTCCAATTAATAATAATAATAATAATAATAATAATAATAATAATAATAATAATAATAATAATTTAAAAAGAATAAAATAATATCAATACGCGGCTGACTGTGTTGTGTATTTGTTTACACGCCTACTTTCTGTACGCCCATCGATACCGGACTGAATTCTGGCATGGTAGGTTAGTATTTAAGGGCGCTTAAAAATGTTAAAGGCTCGTGTCAATATAATTGTTATTGGCTAGTTAAAAGATCCTCTTTTCAGGTCAAAATTCGTGCATTCCATCGTTATTTAAGGCGATGGGTGTTATTATAGTGGCGATGTTTTAAGAACAGCTATATTTATTATTTCATCAATCACTTATTCGTTTTTCTCGAAGCACACAGCGTGATTGATACTTTTCTTGTTGCTACGACATCCTGTTATCCAGCTAGCTGTGGCTTGATCTGACATTGTGAGTTGCGCAGTTGGTTTGGCTCCCTCATTCTATGCTGAACATAGCGGGATAAAATCCAAGCACAGTTGATTGGCACATACTGCAATAGTACTTAGGGATGAGACTAGTAGATGTACTGGCACATGTTTAAAATTTTCCCTGTATGTGGGGGCAGTAGAATACCTCCATGGCATCTTGTAAGTGGCGACTAAAAAGGGGGTAATCCCCAAGGGCTCTCAGCTTGGGAATAGAGGATGGTTGCCCAGTTGCACTTCTTCTTAAAACAGTAATCACCACCACCACTTCTTAATTTGGGAGCGTGGGTCGGTGATAACGGGGTCCGTAGCTGAGTGTACTTGTGCCAGCCTCTTCACTTTAATCCTTCCTATATAACCACTCTTCTTCTCTTCCACCCCGACGATTTACATCATGATATGATTATGCTAATATTTTATTACGTTTTATGAACTGTGTGTAGAAAGTCAGATAGATAGATAGATAGATAAACGCTGTAATTCCCGTTTATTAGCAAATAAAATCCTAGTTGCAAAAACCCGAACATTCTTATTTAGAGTTATTTGTTTTAGAAAGGCTTGACAAAAATTTTGCTCTTCCATATTCAGTCTAATTAGCATCTTAAGTTTACTCCAATCCACAGCCTTATCAGATTCAATTTTGAAGAATATTGTGACATCGAATATGTTACTCTAAACTCCATACGCACTAGCTGAAAAAAAACAACGTAATAAAGCACACAACCTCACAAGCAACGTCGGTATGCACTCCTGGTGACAGAAATGCGACAAGAAATGAAGCCGAGCCAACCCCAAAAGGGAAATTTGCTTTTTTAGTATGTTGTTGGTAGAGGCAAGGTTACTCTACTCAGAGAATCCTATTCCTCTGTATTCTGTCAGCAGAAGGTTGTGAACATTTCTACAGTTTTCATGCAGCGTGTGCTGTCTGTGTGAAAATCAAAATGGATTCGAGAGAAAAAATAGGATTTACCGAACGGATTTTGAAAAGGGCTGTTTTAGCGTGTTAGCCCTTTTTAAGTTCAATAAGATTCTATAATTAGAATGATATGGCATAAAACAGAAAAGCATGTTGACATTTTAAAAATAACATGCAAGGAAAACAGTTTAAAACCTAAGATTTCGGGCCCTATTCACCGTCACAAACAACGCCTTGAATATGTGGTTGTGTGTCTACCTGATAGTGAGCCTCAGTATGCATTTGAAACACGCTGTAGTGGCATGACAGAAGGGAACCTCCCTGGTGGTGTTCTATTAAAGCTATACGGTTCATGTTCGATGGATTATCGGTAATCTGCGCTTAATTGGTTCGTGACGGTACCTGGCAACAGTTGGTATGGGTGTGGTTCATCCGGAGATATTGTAGGTCAGGGGTTACTTGAAATACTTGGTCACAGGTGGTTTCTGTGTGGGAGATGTCTCCATCTAGAATCCAAGTTATAGCCACACGAGCTGAAGTTCTGCACGGATCAGAACTGTGGGTTGACGAGTTCCAGATTTCATCTCTTGCTATCGACAATTGGAGGTCCGCAATACTACTGCATTATTATTATTATTATTATTATTATTATTATTATTATTATTATTATTATTATTATTATTATTATTATTATTATTATTATTATTATTATTATTATTATTATTTCTTCGTTTCGGTCTGCTGTGGACCACGTTATTTCAACCGTTTGCATCCTTGAGCTGTAATTCTTCCCCAGTACTCACGCATTCTCGTTCTGTGAGCCTCCTTTCTTTCATCAGTCCACTTCTTGCCTGTTTTCAACTTTGGCCTTTCTTGGAACCTCTTGTATCCCTGGAGCTTTTTCTGGAGAGTAGCAAGTTTCTGGATGTCTTCGAGTGTGATTCCTATTTCTTGAAGGTCTTTTTCAACTTCGATAAACCAGGGTCCCTTGGTTTTCTTGTTAAGAAAATAGGAAAAGATCTTATTGGCCTGTCTCTGTGTGCTCATGCGTGCTATATGGCCATAAAAATTAATCCTCCTTTTCCGAATCGTGTCCGTTATCCTCTCCATTATTATTATTATTATTATTATTATTATTATTATTATTATTATTATAATTATTATTATATTATTATACGTATGGCAGAGGCACGCCAGGGACTCTCAACTTTAGAGCGTCAAGTGCCGACCATTGGAACCCTAGCTTGTCTGGCACTGATTCAACTTACTTGTGCCGTACTTCTTATTTCCATCTTTCTTATTTGTCGGTTTACTCCTCTTCCGATCCAGGTGCTAGATTTGTGAGACCTATGGGTTCTTCAATTTTTCACGTCCAACCTTCGTCTTCGTTTTATTTATTTATTTATTTATTTATTTATTTATTTATTTATTTATTTATTTATTTATGTATGTATTTATTTATTTATTCCTGACTTACATTTGTGGCGAAGTTAGGGCTCACGGCCCTCTCTTACACTTAACCACTATAAACAATAAAATTTAAAAATGTAAACATAAAAGTAAGACATAGTAATTCTAAAAAGAAATAATACTACGGACAGATAATTCTAAGACTAAGTTACAAAGTACGGCAATTAGTATGACAATAATAATAATAATAATAATAATAATAATAATAATAATAATAATAATAATAATAATATAAAGAGAAATAATAATAATGATAATAATCATGATGTAAGTGCATAATAGATAAAAGAAAAATCATTCACACAACATACACACAGTGACTCACACAACTCAGTTACATGTTCCCAGGAAAAACTTTCGGCAGGCAGATTTGAATTTTCGACAGGAAGTAACGTGCCGAATGTCCATTGGGAGTGTATTCCAGAGTCTCGATGCAGTAACTAAAAGGAATGATTGTAGGAATTCGTTCGATTTTGTGGAATTTCAAGTAGGGAACCAGAACGGGTAGGCCTACTAATTTCATGGAATGAAGAAAGGAAACGAAAATTAGAAGATAGTGTGCCCTACAGGACTCTTTGGTTCCGGCCAGGCGAAAGCCGGTCTCGAACCCAGAGTACAGTAGTGAAAGAACTCTCACAAACGTGAGCTGGTGCACATAGTCTTACCTGAACACATATCCGCCAATCGCACTTCTCAGGGATACATGGGGAACAATGGGCAACATAAAGATAAAACACTAGGATATGTGACTAATCAGGTAAGAATCAGCTAAATAAAAAAAACTAACAGAAACATCGCTGCATTCAAAATTTAACAAATGGGGATTTATTACAAAAACAAAATCTATTTACAAAATATAAGAGCTTTCAAATGCTTGGGTAAAGATAACGTTGAGCCGATGACAACCAGTTCACTGCCTTCACGATACAGCTGGGCTGTAACAAGCATGTTACAATTGTGTAAGTAACGAAATCTCGAAAAACTGATATCTGCTGAAATACACATCTAACAGTGATTCCCATACAATTTACTATGCCTCGTACCTTCGAACCCAGTGCAAATAAATATAAACACAAAATGAACAGTGTCCTGACTCGGTCACGAACCCTAGTCCCATGAAGAGTAAAGCGTATAATATTCATATCCAAACAATCAAAAAGAACGCAACCCACATATCCAAAGTGACAATATCAAACGAGCCAGTGTTAAAAATTAAAGTAGAACAAATCGAACAAAAAATCTCTCCCTGCGTTCCAAAACATCAAGGTCGTCTCCTTCCCCCATACACACTCGACAAGCTGCAGACAGAAATATCACCGAGTTTCAAGACTGTGACGTCAGACACACCAACCCTCACCATTCGACCACTTGACTAGCGGAAATCCACATAATTTACGAGCTCAGCTGGCTGCCGACAAAAACATCTCGCCTTTCAAATACCTCACGTAACCTGGCCGCTAAAAAGTACTCTTTTAAATACACCTGGGCTATCCGCCCTCATCTCAATATCACCAGCAATATAATTAATCTTATTTCTGCCTCCCATGGGCTCAACCTTGATAATACAAAGACGCACATCAATATGCGATAGTCACATGGCCATAATCAGGCATCTCTAATGCAGCCAATACACTCTCAAACTGTGCTGGGCTTTCTCATCTCAAATACATACAGCCAGCTACATGCATAATGCTCACATCTCTCAAACCTTCGGACTTGCTCGCCCTGTCAGTAAAACTGGGTGAATTACGGGTTGAATTCTTGTCTGAAATATACAGCCTACGTCTGCAGAAACAAATTCCTAAACGCGACACAATAAATAGTGTCTGCCTGTTAGACTAACCTACTATGACCAAGGGAGTCCGACCTGACCCATGAAGATAATACTTACGCTAATATAATACAATTGAAATGAAAGACAAACACACAAATAAGGAATCTGCAAACTATCATCTACTCTAATGTACGGGGTTCGAGCTTGAGGCCTAGCTCTATATTACGAAGAATTATTCCTACCATAACTAACCTGTTGACTGACGGCCCCCCTATTCCTATCTAAATTTAAATGACATGCTTGAAACAGAATTGGAAAGCTCTGACCTTATGTGATTGATGACATGACGGAGCGGCCCTCCCTGTGGACCACTGAATTTACCACATCATGACAGACTGCGACGCTTGCAGCAGATACTGTTGACCACTTGGAGACATTCTTTCTTGCGTGACTCCTTCGTACAGCTCCGTAGATGGTTGGACGATGTCTCCTTCGACGTCGCGCTGATCACGTACGCCCAACGTTCCTGGATCGATGCCCGTTGTCGTGTTGGCTTCAGCTCCGGTTGTGGCTTCCTCGAAATGATGATGTGAAAGCTCGTTCTGACTTGATGCAGGGGTAATTCCTCCCCGATACAGTAGTACTAGTTGTATGTGCAGCTCGAAGACAGTGTTGTTCGCAGTGCCGACTTGTAGCATGACGACTTCGTTCAAGCAGCCTTACGGTCAAAGAATGAGACTGATATGCCAGGCGGCCTCTCTTTTATAATTGGGTTAGCGTAACCACGCCACTTGATCGCGTGCAGAATACGCGCGCCCGCGACTCGAAGTTTTCCCGCACAGCGCACCTCAAGTACCTTATTTAACGAATGCATTTATGATTGCAGCCTTAATGCATATCAAAATAAAGCAGAAATTATGCAGGTTGCAATTTTTGTATCAAATCCAATGCAACTCTTCCGTAACCAAAGATATTAATTTAATTCTTTCTTCCCTCCGAAGGTAAGTTTTGCCGGGATCCGCGAAGCGTCCCCAATCTTCATTAAGAGGCTTGGCTTGGGACATAACTCCCTTTAATGAGGTTCTGGAGATTTCTCATAATGACGCTCCAGCTCTCTTCACACAAGAACGCTTCTTCTGGACTCCTTTATGAAATATACTATAAGACAATGACTTCGTGGGTGGTCTTATGTAATCCCAATATCCAATACTCAAATCTATACTATTGGACCATGAACAGTATGGTTCAATAGGTAAGTAGGAGTGTTCGTCGGGAGCACTTGGTAAACAAGTGTCATTAGGTGAGAATTCCTTCGTTCGTTTATGCGTTTGCTGATATTTGTTCGAAGGATCATCTTCAAGGGGCTCTGTAGTTGAGATCGTGGGGTGATGACCACAGAGTTGAGCGATTTGGCTACGAGGTTATATGTATTTTCCTATTAGCTTGCATTAGAAAGATAGTAAGATTCGAACTCTCTGTCCGTAGTTCTGAAAATAACTTACGGTGGTTTCCCATTTCCACAGCAGGTAAATGCTGGACCTGTACCTTAATCAAAGGCATGGTTGCTTCCTTTCCAGTCCTAACGTTGTCCTATCACGTCGTCGCCATCTGAGTCAGGGTGATTCAAAACACCGACAGAACCCAACAAGAGCATCACATTGTGCATTCGGTTACAAAATGTGTTTGAACTGTTCACCTCAAACCTACGTCAGACTGGTGCTCATGGTCAAAGACGTTTTTGTTTGGAGTACTATCAAGGGTATGGTGTACGAGATTCCTGCTACATCAAAGGACTACCTTATACGAATCGACAGAGTAAGTGAAATACTGAGCTCAACCACACGTCTTTGAACATATACGCCAAACTCTATACCGCCAATGTAAACTCCATAATCAAGCAATAAGTCGACTATTCGAACCCATTTTTGCAATTTGATGAACTATATGACGCACTTATTGGGTTGTTGGGGGCGTCTTCACAAAATATGGAATGCACATCCATCACAATATCTGGAGTATTGTCAAACATAAACACCACACAGCACCTAAACGATGCATTTCTGGACTTGCCCAGATACCGTGGGTGTTATTCAGCCACCCACTAGGGGTAAAACGGAATATCAAATAGTAAAGAAGAAACTGAAGAGTATGGCATAAGTAAGTTGAATCATTGTCAGACTCAGTTGTCATATACAGGAAGATTCAAAACAACACAAGTTAAGAACTTCTGGGTCCCTTTTAGTCGCCTCTTATGACAGACAGGGAATACCGTCAGTGTTATTCTATCGCCTCAACCCACAGGGGGATATATCCTGTTGTACGCTTAATTTGTCCATAAGCTTTGCCTCGGTCAGGCCATTTTAAGGATTTCCACCACGAATGATAAATACAGAATTTGTAGTATGATAGAAAGTTTCCTCGTAAACTGAGACCTCTGTACATAGATTGCTGTAGTTGGTCTGGCACGCCGAACTGGCATAAATAAAAACACGCGATTAACAGGGCGGCAAAAGAAATATATAGAATTTACAATGCTCCTCATCTTTTAAAAATTAAATTATTTGTCAACTGTTTGAACCCTTTATAATTAGGCTACATTCATTGTAACTTCGTGGGTTTTTTTAAATATTGCATTTGTGTTGAAACATTTGTCCTTTGCTTGCTTTGCTTGAAAACTTTCAGGGTTGTTGGGATGTGATTAGTTCGTTTCAGATTTTCGTCGCATGCCCTGGAATTGGCTGGTCCACACTAATCTTACGGTGAGATGCCCCAAGAATTCCACTGCAGTGTTTCGCTTATTTAAAAAATCACGGATGTACCGTGCTATCACATTGCTAGATGAGCAATGAACTTAGAATTGTTGCCAGAGCAACTACTTGTGGCTGAATCTAACTTTTGTACTGAACCCTTTAGGTCCTTATTGAGGGATACCTACCTTCCTTACCTATCAGCAAAGTTCATGAGATCTGTCTCTTGGGTCGTTTCGGGTTCTTCGTCACTTGCTGAGGTAAAGGTAGGGTTCATTAATTCTAATCTATCTACTGGAATGAAAGGTCTGTTTAAAAGATTCCTATTTATTCAGGAAATTCTGAAGCAATCTGTCACTGGTATCATAGAAGTCAACTGTATCCACTGGACACCACAATCATTTTTACATAATGGTCAGAACACTGGTGTGAGACTTTAACGTAATTGCCTGATGGGCATCCTTACTAGAAACCATTGTCTCAATTATTAATCATTTAAGAAAGGAAAGTCTGGAAATCCTTAAATTCGGCTTCCATGTGAGATCACATGTACCATCATAGTGATTCGTTATGGTCCAGCCCTCGTAACACGAACTCTGGACTCTGAGTATAATTAAGGCCGTCCAATCGGTGTGTGCCACACAGTGGTTCTACGGCATGGACCCTTAATTGAATCGATGTGACCTGCGTCTATGTCATGGACCGACATCTAATCTTCTAAGTTACTTTAAAGTCATTGTGGATGATGACCGCAAGGAAAGGATGCTACAATGGCATATGGCCCTAATCTAAGTCACTGAGGTTGATGACCCCCTGACCATCCAAGTTTCTAGGCTGAAGGCTAAACACAATTAAGTTACATCGGTTGATGACCAAAGTTCCACTTTACTATCCCCAGCACATTCACTGCTCAATCAATCAAAGTTCAATAATTACACCAACAACAATGCTCACAAACTTTGTGGCAGAAAATCCATTTCCTTCGGATATGTCCCTTTTATCTTTACTTTATTTTTTTAATATTCCCCAGACAACAAATTAAAATTTCCAGAATGCATCTCCAAGTTATTCGCTTGATTAAAGTTATTTCAAAATGCGGTTTCACTGAATTTAATAATTTAATAAATTTAAATGATTTATCGAAATGTTAAAGAACAGTAAATTTTATCTCCGCGGACTCTGGTTTCTTCACAACTTTCTACGCAGCTGTGATGTGAATTCAATATTGCGATGTTTATCTGGCTGGAAAAGAATTTGTTACATCATTCATGTCCAGCTATATATCTCATCTCGTGATATCATGCTTAAAAATCTAATCTAATCCTAACCGTTTAACACTTGGATATCCTAATAATCTACGTACAAACCAAACAACTCGCCATATAATTACGATGTCATATCTCGTCATTACCATTATGAATTTTGCACACCCCTCACAGACAAATCGATCATCACGACCATCGCTCTATATTTTGGACAACCCTGAAATTGGGTTACTCTGTTCCTTATACTCAAAGTTCGTGATTTCAAATGTTCATTACGTCCCCAATTACAGTACTTCACAATACTTAGATCATTACCGGCTATGAAATTTCAACTAAATCCAGCATTTTAACGTTTCCCTGGCCGAGAATACAGTCTCAATACCAAGCCTGTCCCGTTAGATAGCTGAGGTGTCTCACCCCCCTCGCTCGCTTGGCAGTTACAGGAACCACCTGGTTTATTCACAGTTGACTGACTTCTCAAATGTTCCCTTTAAACTCTGCCGACATAATTAAACAAATACGATATTCTAACCAACAAAATGCACAGATTATGCTTCAAGATGCCCACACTAATTATACGCGTCGCCAATTATACCGCTATGGATTTCTATGAATTTCTTTCCATTCTCAACATTATAAATATTCCTCGGGCTATCATATCCCGGCTTCAATGACAGGACTCTAACCTGATTCGCACATCTCATCTCAACTCATATAAAACATTCCTCGGGCTTCAGTGTCCCGGCTTCAATGACAGGTCCAACCTGATTCACAAAACTAACCTCTGTTTCCCAGCTCCACAATTATCATCGACCAAGAACTGGAATAAAATCCCCACTAGAAATCCCAACATCTAATATCGCACAATGCATTACTCATCAATAACTTCGCATAAATGATATCGTATTTAATAACTTGATTTTTACGAGAAATGACTGAAACATTCTACTAGATCTTTTTATTGTCAGTCAGACATAGTTTAAAATGGGCATTGAAAAAAAAAGAACGTTTCTCTCCGTGACCAAATTCATCTCCCTTGGCTCTCACCCGACAGCGCGCTTCCTCTCGATTGAAAATGAGTAACCATGGATTATTATTATTAACGTCAAATTGCAGTCAGAAGAATTTTACGTCGAATGAACATCTTACTTCGACATCACAAAATACAGGCAGTACACTCACACGGATGACGATCTACATTGGACGTGATATCACTTCAGAACCCTTATCAATAACTTTTACAACATTATACGGCCCTCGCAAAACTTCAAAAATTTTATCCATGTGGAAAATAAAACAAATGACTCTTTTAGTCGTACTCTCACACTTACAAAACTTAGTAGGGCGACCACTGCGTCGTATATCCCCATTCAAATACACTTTTGGAAATCACGAGATGAGATATAAGAGGTAGTAAGATGGGAAGTCACATTACCTTATGTAGTCACACCATTGTTCGTCATAGGGCTCACCTGCGACCCTGGCATTTTATTTAGCCATTTTTACATTCATGGCTGTACATATCATTGTGTTTCTTCAGGTTTCCTGGAATAAAGCATAAAAAAAGAAAATACCCTTCACTTGATTGCTTGAACGCACACGATGGATTATAATTACTCCCGCACACGAATTAATCACATTAGAATATTTCAGTACTTTGACCGTCCTATCTGATACACTTATTTCTCTCAAGAAAACTATCTCCCCATGGAGTCAAGACTTAGCCACACTGGCTAAAATCCGCAGTCGAACTCAGTCTACTTTCGTTGATTTGATTTCGCGGAGCAACTCAACAATTTCGTCCGCTTTGTATCACAAATGCCGGAGAAGGAAGCTTCGTCATAGCGTCCCTTCATATTTATAGCAGTTACCCCCTCTCTTCGGATCTCTCCCTTTGCCGCCAAGAAAATTTCTCTAAATTTTCTGACTTACCTAAACTGTAATTTCAAGAGTTTTGAAAGTGACTACATGCTTGCTACATTTCTGATGGTAGTGTTCATGGACATTTAAAAATTTTACGGGTTTGATTTGTGAGATGATTGACCTCCTTTGATAGGCACTATATTTTTTTGACTTGGCGTGGTCACGCCGTGTACACGCGCTTTGAAATAGTTCATAAAAATTACTTGAGATTCTTCCGCCGTCGACACGTGTGGTTGACGTCACGTACCCCAGAGCGTGGGACCGAAGGTAATCACCCCCTCGTCACGTGTCAACTCCATGCTATCAAGAATCCAACTTTAAGTTTAATTGTCATATTATGCATAATGTTCTTAGGGCACAAAGGTCATGGGTTCAGTACGAATTGTCTATCCACATAATTTCATTAACTTAGATATAAATATATAGGCCTGTTGCTTAGCCAAATTTAAAAGTTCATTTACCCACTAAAACGAGATATTTCATCACTGTTAATTAAGAAGTTGAGCCAGTTTAAATTTCACGGAGCTAGTTTTTAGTCTGAAAATGTTGGTTAGTTGACGTGAGTATAATAAGTGCAATAAAAGCAGTACGGTCCTCTTTTGACATGATGGTAAGTGATTTTAGCAACATCCTCTATAAAACGTTTCCAGCTGCAGCACTGGCTTTTGCTAATTTCAGGTGTAAAGCACGTAATTATTTTCTTTAAACTTTAACTTATTCATCTCAGGATTTGCTTGTTTAAAACAACTTCATGGCTTTATTAGATCTATCACCCATGTTCACCTTACTGCCGGTTGTATCAGTGTGGCCATGATAATAAGCAGTTTAGTTATCAGCTTGCATTCGCGAGATGGTTTGAACCCCACTGTCAGTAGCCCTACAGATGGTCTTCCGTGGTTTCCCATTTTCACACCATGCAAATGGTGGGGCTATACCTTAAAAGGTCACGGTCGCTTCTTTTCCACTGCTAGCCCTTTCCTAACCCATCATCGCCATAAGACGTATGTGAGTTGGTGCGACGTAAAGCATTTTTTTTAAGCAGTTGAGTTGTATAGCGGTCCGAGTGACCGCACGTCCACGGTTTGTAGCTGGAAACAGATCACAGTGTAGTGTGATGGATCCTGTAGTACCTATATCAGAAAATATTGATATGTTGATTGAGAACAGGCAGTAGTGTTATTCTATAGGCACAGTCGCAATAAAAAGTTAATGATATTAATATTCAAATTAGAATGATAAAAGACAGCTATTTCTTTCAAAGTTTGCACTTTGAACACACGTGTTTGCAGTGTTTAGGATATACAAGCATGACATCTGTATTAATTTATTACTTTATTAATTTATTATTTTCAAATAGTTTGAGATTAAAAAATTGGCTTTGACTCATTTTGTTAATATTTTATCCTCCAGAATAACATAATCGGTCACTGAGAACTAGCGTTCCCAATCTGTGTCCGTTCTTAAGGGTTGAATCGCCTTTTAAAATATCTGAGGAACACTACTTTCTTTGCCCTCGCATGTGACGTTAATTAGAGGAGCCGTATAGATCGTGTTGTTTGAACGGAACATGACAACGACGAGTGTTGGAGTCTGACTTATTTCCGTACCCATGACAGTTGTTGTAGGGTGTCTGGAATGCACTCGGCTCCCAAAAATACCCTTCAGAAGAACTTGAGCCCATTGAGTCTTCTTCCCGGGCAGATGTTTTCTCTTGCTTCCATATCCCCTTCCATGAAGTACTTTGAAAAAATCCCCTTGGTATTGAACCCGAGTGACTTAGGCCCATAATCAATCATGATTTGATCGGTAAAATAATATGATACATTTATTGAAATACAGAGGAGTGTATTTGAAAATATTTCGTTTAGGTAATGTCGAAATCAGAGCGAAGGAAGGACGACAGACTGGAGCCTGACGGATTAGCTCAACACGACAACTTTTAGCTACTTCACAGCAGGGAATATCATTAGTTGGCGTACAAGTAAATACAGAGTCCACAAATAAGTCTTGGTCAGAAAGAGGAAGGGGGAGAGTCATACAAAGAAAACCCACCACATGAGTAAGACCTTGGGATATTTTTGGTAGGACGGAAATTCCATGACCTCATGGAAAAGTACAGCGGCTGAGTGTACGTTCGCTAGCCTAAGTTCGAGCAGGTGGAGATTTAAATCACGTGACCGCTTGCCGGCCAATAGTAAAAATTTGATGGGAGACTCAGTGATACCATCTTAAGGAATGATGGATGAGATATTTTCGTAACTACAAAAGTATTCAGTAATAAATTAATATGAGTACGCGGATGAATGTAATGAATTTATTAGGGGTCATGCATGGAAAAATAATCAATACTTAATGGCAAATTAAATAAATTGAAGGCTGGATTTCTTGGAAACCAGACAACTTGAATCTCATTGGCTGAACGAAGACCACGTTGTCAGGGACGCTTACGAAGGCGCGAAATGTGAGGAGCGAAATCCACCCATATCTCCTAAATCTGTGATCACCAGGAGTTCATATTTTATCCAGCAGATATGCTAGCGGAGTGGATTAATTTGATGTAAATTTTAACTTCCAATTCGGAGTGCAAGTACCGATGTTAAAAATCCACCCCCTCCCTAAGGGGCATGACGTCAACAAATCCGCGGGAAAAAGGCTTCATCCATATATACGGAACTGAATTGACGGTCGAGAGCACACTTGTCTTGAATCGTTGGAGCTGAATTGACGGTCGCCAGCACACGTGAATTGAATATCGGGAGTTGAACTGTTGGTCGCCGGTAACTTAGAATTCTACGGACGTACAGTCATTTAATGGCGCGAGTATCCGCCAGTGTTTGTAAAGTGTGATCGCGCTCAAGCAACATGTTAAATTTGGAAATAGTTAACGTAGGATAGTGTTTGTTATTTATGAATAATCAGTGACGTAAAGTAATTACCCTGCAAGAGAGTAGTATAAAATATATCACCATAAGTACGTACATAATAGACTGTGTGACGAACAGTACTTTAAGGAAGTAGTAGCCTGTACTCAGCTATACCGAACCGATGTAATGAACACGTCAAGAATGCCGTATAAATCGGGCGTATCGCGACGGGCGAAATAGTTGACACCTCGTCGTACGTGTCCAGGTCCATCGTGCGGTAGGTGGACGAAGATTAAATAGTGTAAATATATTAAATTCTTGGGTCTAGGATAGAAATTTGTTGTATCCAAATTAAAGTATACAGTGTTAACGTAGTAAATGGTGAAGGTTTGTGGTAATCAAGATATGAGTGTAAAATAATAATAATGTGCCAGGAAATTTTTTTGTGAAACTACGCCATCAAGGATGGAGGAGTAAAACGCAGAGAGGGGCTGGATGAAGCCTCTCGTCTGCAAAGCTGCAATGGAATACCGATAACTAAGATGAGTACTAAACTGTAAAATATATTTGGGAAATGTTATCGTGATGGGAAAAATGGGAATAATTTGATTATACTTGGTTACCTTCTGTAACAAGATGGGTCGCTTAACGACCCCATCCTAAATTTGTAGCACGGACAGTAGTAAATCATAATAATGTAAATAATCGGGTCTTTTATGTATTCAGTTTGTTGGAGATGTAAATTTGTATATATAGTGTAGTACGTTAAGTCATGCATGCATTCATTATTTTCTTTGTAGTCGATAATTTTCTTTACATTTGATTTTGATTATGCTAGTTAAATAAGACCCGATATGTGCTTTTATGTTTTGTCATTTTAACGAGCCATTTAATGACATGGAAGGAAAATCCAGCTTCGCCATACCAAGTGTGTTTTGTTGAAATTAATATGGTCATATTTTCAAAGTGAAGTTGTTAAATTTGTGAGATGCGATTAATATAATATTTCCAAGTAAATCATATCTGGAGTGTTTAGTGCCAGAATAAATTGAATTTGTAAAAGGGGTTATGCGTTAAACATATTAAGAGTGGACTACCGTATTACAGGCGAAATTATTATTTTTTTTAAATAATAATAATAATAATAAATAAATAATATAACTACTTTTTTTTGTGAAGATATTTTTTTTAATATGATTTGGAGATAATAATAATTTATATGATCAAGTGTTGAGTTTATTGGGAATCATTTAATGACGGGAGGTCGTTTTAATTTGGAATTAAAGTGCGTGATAACTTAATTTGATCGATTAATAATATTGAAATGTAGATCGGTGTTAATAATCCGTACATGTTAATGAACGTGTGGTTTAAATTACGGTCCAATATTTTTTTTTAACGTATAAATGTCGCGTTTTGAAGTTGCGATTCATTAGCCGGAACATGTAGTGCTAATATTACGAGACCATGATTGTCAAATTTTGGTAAATATAATTTCAAGATGTTACGATTATTTGTGGAGAATGAACTAAGGCATAGATCCAAATGAGATAGAAAATGTGAAAGAATTTGCAGTCAGATAATAAAAGGTCGTACGATGTCCGAAATGAATAAATAAGTCAGTTGATAATTCTGTGAGGAATAAATAAATGAATCGAGGAATATTGAGATAGAGAGGAAAATAAATTCCGTACGAGAGACACTTAGGATATTGATATGAGTGTAAAATGTACGGGCAGTGTCACAGAGAAATACTGAGTTACGCAGCGGGTAGAATTCGAACCCGTGACAGCATGTACGAAATAAATAGACTGCACAGTTATTCGTTGAGATACAACGGATCTAAGGATAATGAGAGTTCAGATTCCACAGAAATGGTCGTATATTGTATTCATTGTAATAACGAGTGAGGACAATCATGATGTCGTGATAATAATAATAATAAATATTGCAGATAAAGGATTGGACCGCCTTAATTAAATGAGCGTTGATAACGATGTTAAACGGGAATCTAATTGAGAATATGCAACCGATAATAATAACAATGTAAGGACGATGTTAAATCACCGCGGTCGGATTAATAATAATTGTCATAATAATAACTGTAATGATGTCGTTGGTTGATCAGTGAATTAATTTGTAATTGCGACCGATATCTTAATATATAATTTGGCGGAAGTGACCGGTCCATTAATAATAATAACCTCTTAAGTGACGTGAATAGTAATAATATCTTGGGTCACCTATTCATTAATAATAATAATAACCACGAGAGGGATATAATAATAATAATAACAGTAATAACCACTTGGTGTTTGCATCCCGCATAATAATGACGATATTAATCAACGTGACAGTGCCAGGAACCGTTGAGGAATAATAATAATAATAATAATAATAATAATAATAATAATAATTTCGAGGATGATAATATCGTGAATTAAATTATTTGGTAACAACATCCCTCTATTAGTATGTTGAACAATGAGAGTGATAATATTAGAATCATTTTTTTTTACCGCGTTATTGTACGGTTTCCGTACGGGACGATGTTACAGTCATACTTGCGTGTTTGTTTACTTCGCTCGCGATGCGAGGGGGGTCACTGGCACGGTATTTCCCACCGCTTCTCGTTATCTCATCTGTGTCAGTAGTCTACTGAGGCTAACTGGAAACAATTCAGATCACATGTAAATAATATGTATATGCTAATTCATTGGTATGGCATCAGCTGGATATCGTAAGATAGGGACTGTCCGTGGAATCCAGTTTTCGCACTTCACGAGAAACATTACCCAGTCCGAGTACCGGTCTCGGAAAAATGTATATAGCCGGAGTACATCATCTTAGTTAAATCGGGAAGCCGACCGTAACATGGGTTATGCTCGGGCTCCCGATAGAAGGAAGCTATATCCTTGAGTAACGGTTCGATTCAAATGGAATCGATCCGTAAATTATACCTCCAAAATGTCATTTTATTTCAGAAGCAACGCAGCAAGATATTGATACCACTTGCGGTATGGCAAGTGATTTATATATGTAACATGTGTGTAAATTCAAATATTGTTGCCACGTGTATCAAAGTTTTATACGTCAAATGGCGTAATAAACCGCTCCTTCTGGCAAATTATTTCAAAGGAAACCACTCTCATAATCTTTTTATTGTAGTTAGATGATGCCCTTTTTAAAGTAACAGTCACTTCCTAGTCCTATCATGGAGTCCTTAAATTCAAGTTACAATCGAGCCTTCCCCCTTTTAATTTTAAGTTGCTCCGTTCATCCCCGTGTTCTATTATGCCGTTATATTTATATTTGATGATTTAAATAATGAACCGACACCCCTGAGATAAATGCTAGTCTGGGACTCGGGAGGTGGACGGGTGCAAAATGGCTGGCCCAAAGTGGGGCTTTAAGAACGGCAAAGTGTTGCTTTAAGAACGGCAGAGAGGCCAATATCATTGCTAATCAATTGTAAAATTTTTATATTTTTATACTTTCTTTTCCAAATTTTATATTTTTAATTTTTGATTTTTATTAATTGATGACCGCATCACGGTCAAGTGTGTGTTCACTTGTAACGTAATATCATGCTAGAGTAAGGTTAGTTTCGAACGGAGCTAGATTTGACTAGTGTATTATTATAATCCATTGCTAATCTCTTCAAGTTTGGCAATGATTCAAAATTCAATAAGCTCGAAGATTTGATGTTTCTCTTTTTCCCATATGAATTTTAATATTATTTTGGTAATTCAGGACTCCATTTAAATGTCATTGGACATGAGATGAATATTATAAACAGTTGTTTAGGAAGGCTTGAAATGGTAAAAATATTACTGAGCACCAGTTCAAGTTATTATTTAAAAAGAGGTTGAGATGGTATAAATTAAAATTAACGTATTTCAGGGCAGGAGATTTCCAACTTCACCGTTGTTTTTAATGTTGTTGTTGTTGTTGTTATATTGGAGCGGTTTATTGTGGAATCTTAGGCGCAAGCCAGCATTCAAGGTGAATGACCTGCAAATGTAAACAAGTTTAAAAGGCAAAATTTTTTTTTGTTAAATGAAAGTTAGTGTAGGGGTATAATGTCATAGGATAGGGCCTAGACCCAATAGCGTATTCCTTCGTGTGCAGCAAGGCGAGAGGCCGATCGGCCCTTTTGCTTTCTCAAGAAAAGTTATAATGTCTGACGACGGTGGGGAGCGATCCCAGGACATAGTGGTAGAAGGACAGGGAGAAGTGAAAGCGATCACATTAGAGGTATTAATGCAAGCTTTGAAGGTTAATAATGGTTCGATTAAACAGGAACTCGCAGAACAAATGCGGGCTGATAGGATTTCAGATAAACAGGAAATTATTGAGCAAATGAAGGTTAATAGTGTTTCATTAGAAAACAAAATAGACCAAGTACAGGCTGCGAGTGTTTCACTAGAGAATAAGATCGACCGAGTACAGGCTGCGTGTGAAATTAATAAAACAGAACTCAAGGCACAAATAGATGCAGTTCAGGCCGCGAGCGTAGCGATGGGACAGGAACTTAGGGACCAATTAACTCAAGTCCAGGAAGCATGTCACTTCGCGAAAGACGAATTAAAAGTGCACATGGATGCGTACATTACCATCGTTAATGAAAAGGTTGACCGCGTTAGAGATGAGGCTCAAATGGAACGCGCAGAAATTAAGGAAAAATTGAACGCTAGTGTCAAGGAACTCGCCGCTCTGCGATTAACTGATAAAAAAGACATAGAATCACACATAGAGGAAATTCGGGATGAGTGTAGGAAGGAGAATGACATCGTCCGGGGACAAGTAGAAGAAAAATGCGCGCAGATAGCTGGCACCTTGGACAAGCATGACAAGGGCATGAACGAGTTACGTGGGGAAGCCGCACGTACACTTGTCATCGTAGCAGGACTGAAAAACAAAGTCGAAGAACTAACTATAAATTTAGAAGACCGTAGCCAGAGAATAACTAAGTGCGAAGACGCAAACTTAGCGTTATTCCAGCGGACGGAAGATCTAATCGAACAGGGCCAATCATTTGCCGACACGGAAGTTCGCCTATTAGAACAATGCAAGGCGTATAATGGGCAAAATTCCGGCACAAAAGAAATAGCCAGTTGTAATCCCGACGGAATGGATGACATCCGAAAAGACTTGGAGATGTTGAAGGCTAGGTTGGAACCATCAGCGTCTAGCCAAGATTTTAACCTCCAATATCGCGAATACGAACCCCATGATAACCAGGGGATTCATAAGAAAGGAGGCCTATCCCATGCTGATACACACGGTTTCAAGTTTGAAAACAGAGATGGGTCGTCTACGTCATCAAGTGCTGTCCCGACATCGGTGGTACACGTCATTAAGATGTCTGATGACAAGCCACCAAAGTTCGATGCCCGTGGGCATATCACCCCGAAAGGTTTCATCCGGGAAATCGCCGGTTATATAAATGAGAATAAGATACCAGTAGAGCGACAACTGCGAACGGTCGAGAAATTCCTAGACGGAGCACCAGCTGTATGGTTCAGGGCTTTCTTGTATACTTTTGAAGATTTTGAAGGATTTCGGCGGGCTTTTCTCCAAAAGTTCTGGAGTATTCAGGAACAACAGGAGTTAAGGCTGGAAGTATACTCCAGACGATATGCAACATCTTCACCCACGAAATTCTCTGATTATTTTGTGGCACAATTTCACAAGCTACGGGAGCTTGATAATCCAATGAGCGAAACAGAATTGATTAGCGCCATTGGAAAACAATTGCCATTCGAGGTCCAACGAATGATGATAGCGTCAAATGTCCAGACAGCTGTCGATGCGGAGGCTTTATTACGTCAATTAGACCTCACAACGCATCATTCGAACCCAAGACAAATTAGGAGCAGGGACCAACAGGTGAATAATATCGAACGGACAATCGAACCGAAGACCACTAGTACGAAGAACCAGGGAACTAGTACTGATCCGGAACCTCGTCGAGCATATAATACGGAGTGGAAGCCGCGACAATGGACGAGACCAAGGAATTTTGCGGAAGGCAACCGGCAAACCAACCAAGGGAACTTTCGAGCCGACAGGGGATACCGTGGATGCCAGAGAAGTAATTACAGGCCGTATCCAGCTAGGAATCAAGGGAACCCGAGATATTACCAGGGAGGATCTCGTCAAGAGAAGGATGACAGATACCAAGAGTCTAGGCGGTACATAGAAGAGCTGAACAAGAGAAAATGGAAGGAGGCGATCCATGATCGAGGCCGTGATGAGGAAGCGACAGGAGCGGAGAGCTTGCAATTCCAAAGAGCAAGGAAAGGGGGCAGCGACCTAAACCCGAATGCACCGACGTTCGAATCTGAAGAACGGCTCGGGGCGAAAAAAAAAACGCCGAATTTTAACTGAAGAATGGATCATCGCAGAGGTCGATACATGGGTTGTGACCTCTGACGAATTAATTGACGACCCCGAAATCCAAATTTCAAAGGAAATTAAGAGACTACCAGTGATATACACTAGGATCAACCACGTGAGGGTTCGATCACTCATTGATACAGGCGCCAGCGTATCAGTAGTATCCCAAGTTCTGTTAAATGAACTACAATCCAAAGTAAACATCCCGATTATCCCAGTTTCAAATTTGAAGATTCGTGGAATTATCCCGGATAAATCCGTCATATGTAAGAACCAGGCATTATTGGACATCGAAATTGGAAATTCAAAATTTGCTCATACATTTATTATCATGAATAAAATCAACTATAACTTGATCCTAGGGGCCGATTTTATGACTGAATACCAGGCTGTGATTGATATGGGAAATAACTCTGTCAGGTTTAAGCACAGGGAAGGTATTGAGGATACAACCATGAACCCTCAGTCGGAGATAGGAGAGCATGAAGAAATTTGGAACACCGAAGTCGTGAATCCGCTTAGGACGGACGAAAGTGTCATGAGTGAGACGGATGATCATATGACCTATGATGATTATAAACTATTTGCGGCAGAATTGCAGGAAGGTGAAATCAACTGTGGGAAGGTTATAGCAGATAAAGTTAATGCAGCTGTAATAGGTCCCGAGGGGAAGGAAGATTTATTCAAAATTTTAACAAAGCATAGCGACACGTTTGGCTCAAAACCTGGAAAAATTGAAAATTTTGAATACGAATTAAATGTGAATGATTGGTCCCCGTATAAGAAGAAATTATATCCAATTGCCGAGAAATTCTATCCCCAAGTCCGCGAAGCTATTAGAGAAATGGAAGCAAGTGGATTGATATCGAAGTCACCGACGCCATTTTTAAATCCTTTAGTGATAGTAAGGAAACCGGACGGATCAGTGCGCATTTGCCTTGATGCACGTGCTATCAACGAGAGATTAGTCCCAGAGTATGAGCAGGCCCCGCCTATTAAAGAGATCTTCAAGAGATTTAAAGATATGGAATATTTTACCACTTTTGACCTGACGTCATCGTTTCATCATATACTGTTGGAAGCTAAATCTAAGTTGTTGACGGGATTCTTATTCGATCAACAGACTTATGTCTTTAATCGTCTCCCGTTTGGTATTAAGAATGCGGGTTCGGTTCTCATTCGAGCTCTTGACCGCAATCTAAGTCCAAAGGTCAAAGAGGCGACTATCATGTATGTGGATGATATCTTGGTAGCTACAAGAACACTTTCGGAACACTTGGAAAATATTAATGAAGTCCTCACCGATTTAGGAAGGCATAACTTCAAGGTCAACCTATCGAAATCACATTTTTGTCAGAAGGAGGTGTTATTTTTGGGTCACCTTGTAGATGGAGATGGTGTGCGACCAAACCCAGTCAAAATTGAGGCCATTAGGATGTTTCCTAAGCCTACTAAAGTAAAACATGTTCGGCAGTTCCTTGGAATGTGTCAATTCTTCGCTGATCATTGCCCTGATTACACAACCGTAGTAGCACCATTGCAAGACTTACTTAAGAAAAATAATCGATGGAAGTGGGACCATACTTGTGATGAGGCGTTCGCTCAGACCAAGCAACGATTACTGCATAATGTTAAGCTCGGATACCCTGATTTCAGTCTCAAATTCATAATTCAAACAGATGCCTCAACCATAGGTATAGGAGCCGTGTTACTACAGGAAAACCCCGATGATCCAAGCATAAAAACCTATATTGCCTTCATGAGCCGGAAATTGCGGAAGCATGAGATAAAGTACACTATCACAGAATTGGAAATGCTGTCTATCGTAAGCGCGTTGCAGTATTGGAAGAAGATCGTGTATGGTTTTCAGATTGTTATCCGTACCGATCACAAAGCGCTGACGTTCATTATGAAAACCAATATGGCAAGCGAGAGGGTTAGCCGTTGGGCATTATTTATCCAGCAATTTGATCTAACAGTCGAACATTGCCCCGGGAAACTCAATATTTTGGCAGACACATTGAGTCGACATCCAAACCCGGAGGAAGTCGTAATCCACCAAATTGAGTTGATAGAAGAGGATCAGGAAGTCTTAAGGAATCTGAAGGACATCGGAGCGATACAGAAGAGAGATGGGTTCACTAACTTGATGATAGAATTTTTTAACAAAATATTGCAGCCAGACAATCCACAGTATGACAGAGCTAGTAAATTATCAGCGAGCTACCATTATTTGAATGGGGTTCTTCATAAGTTTTTGGATGAGGAACACACGAAACTTCGCATAGTCATACCATCTGAAATGCAAGTACCGGTAGTCAACCATGTACACCGGGTCATTGGACACGGAGGTATAGGGAAGGTTTTGGCAACTATCCAAGAGACATTCGTGTGGGCCAAGATGAACCAAACAGTCCGAAATGTACTACGATCATGTGACGTCTGCCAAAGGATTAAACCTAATCCATACTTACTTAAGCAATCTCCGCGCCCACTGTTACCTACTGAACCCCGCGAGATATTCGCAATGGACCTGTACGGACCACTCCCCAAGGCCCGTAGGGGAAACCAATTCATCCTTGTTAGTTTAGATGTATTCTCTAAATTAGTAGCCTTGTATCCGCTGCAAAAGGCAAATTCTAAAACTGTACTACGAGGAATTACTTCACATATCATTCCACAGATGGGGAAGCCTAAGAAGATCCTTACTGATCATGGTAGTCAGTTCACATCTGCTGCGTTTGCAAATCAATTACGACAACTAGACATTCAGCATGTACTTAGTTCGATTCGCCATCCCGAATCGAATCCATCAGAGAGGATCATGCGAGAGATTGCAAAATTTTGCAGGATCTATTGTTCCGAGGCACATTGGCGGTGGATTGACGTGGTGCCCATTATAACTAAATGTATTAACACCACGATCCACGAAGCAACAGGACAGATACCGGAAGTGGTTCACTTTAACAGATATCCGGCCAGGCCATGGCACGATGCAGTAGCATGTCCTGTAGATCCACGCGTATCCAGCGAAATTTGTATCAGAAAGACACGGGAACATTTGGAGGCACAAGCAGAACGACGATTGAGAAGGCTGAGGAATAAGCGATTCCACCGTCCGTTGAGGGTTGGCGAGCTCGTTCTAGTGAAGAAGCCTAGTGTGTCTAACCCAGAGCAGAAGGTGTACCACAAGTTTTGTAAATTGTTCGTGGGCCCTTTCAAGATTATACAAACTTATGACAACAATGCTTACAAAGTTCAGAGCTTGGATGGAAGTTCAGAGAACATCTATAACGCTGCAAATTTAAAGCTGTACCACACGCCAGCAGACCACAGGGAAGCAGAGGATGAACGAGAGGAAGCAGATGACGAGCCGGAAGAAGATGATGTCGAAGAAGAGGATGAAGAAGATGACGGAAGGGAAGAAGAAGTCCAAGTAATCCATACACCAATTGAAGCAAGGCCATGTCCAGAGTGTGGAGAGATAGACAGAGACGTGCAGGAATTTGTCAATGCGATCCATGATATCGAAAGACAGAACGAGGAGTTAAGGGTCAGGAACCAGATGTTGAGAGACGAAATCAATAGCCGTCGCAGAACAGAGGATCCAATGTCAAATCATGATAGTGATGATATGGACACATCATAAAAAAAAATCTCATGATGCTCACTAGATTTTTTTTTTACCTGGGCAAGAGGAAGATGAACCCGAGTGACTTAGGCCCATAATCAATCATGATTTGATCGGTAAAATAATATGATACATTTATTGAAATACAGAGGAGTGTATTTGAAAATATTTCGTTTAGGTAATGTCGAAATCAGAGCGAAGGAAGGACGACAGACTGGAGCCTGACGGATTAGCTCAACACGACAACTTTTAGCTACTTCACAGCAGGGAATATCATTAGTTGGCGTACAAGTAAATACAGAGTCCACAAATAAGTCTTGGTCAGAAAGAGGAAGGGGGAGAGTCATACAAAGAAAACCCACCACATGAGTAAGACCTTGGGATATTTTTGGTAGGACGGAAATTCCATGACCTCATGGAAAAGTACAGCGGCTGAGTGTACGTTCGCTAGCCTAAGTTCGAGCAGGTGGAGATTTAAATCACGTGACCGCTTGCCGGCCAATAGTAAAAATTTGATGGGAGACTCAGTGATACCATCTTAAGGAATGATGGATGAGATATTTTCGTAACTACAAAAGTATTCAGTAATAAATTAATATGAGTACGCGGATGAATGTAATGAATTTATTAGGGGTCATGCATGGAAAAATAATCAATACTTAATGGCAAATTAAATAAATTGAAGGCTGGATTTCTTGGAAACCAGACAACTTGAATCTCATTGGCTGAACGAAGACCACGTTGTCAGGGACGCT
This sequence comes from Anabrus simplex, assembly GCF_040414725.1. Lineage (NCBI taxonomy): Eukaryota > Metazoa > Arthropoda > Insecta > Orthoptera > Tettigoniidae > Anabrus > Anabrus simplex. The sequence continues at coordinate 336,950,964 of NC_090267.1, read as the reverse complement.
TACGAAGGCGCGAAATGTGAGGAGCGAAATCCACCCATATCTCCTAAATCTGTGATCACCAGGAGTTCATATTTTATCCAGCAGATATGCTAGCGGAGTGGATTAATTTGATGTAAATTTTAACTTCCAATTCGGAGTGCAAGTACCGATGTTAAAAATCCACCCCCTCCCTAAGGGGCATGACGTCAACAAATCCGCGGGAAAAAGGCTTCATCCATATATACGGAACTGAATTGACGGTCGAGAGCACACTTGTCTTGAATCGTTGGAGCTGAATTGACGGTCGCCAGCACACGTGAATTGAATATCGGGAGTTGAACTGTTGGTCGCCGGTAACTTAGAATTCTACGGACGTACAGTCATTTAATGGCGCGAGTATCCGCCAGTGTTTGTAAAGTGTGATCGCGCTCAAGCAACATGTTAAATTTGGAAATAGTTAACGTAGGATAGTGTTTGTTATTTATGAATAATCAGTGACGTAAAGTAATTACCCTGCAAGAGAGTAGTATAAAATATATCACCATAAGTACGTACATAATAGACTGTGTGACGAACAGTACTTTAAGGAAGTAGTAGCCTGTACTCAGCTATACCGAACCGATGTAATGAACACGTCAAGAATGCCGTATAAATCGGGCGTATCGCGACGGGCGAAATAGTTGACACCTCGTCGTACGTGTCCAGGTCCATCGTGCGGTAGGTGGACGAAGATTAAATAGTGTAAATATATTAAATTCTTGGGTCTAGGATAGAAATTTGTTGTATCCAAATTAAAGTATACAGTGTTAACGTAGTAAATGGTGAAGGTTTGTGGTAATCAAGATATGAGTGTAAAATAATAATAATGTGCCAGGAAATTTTTTTGTGAAACTACGCCATCAAGGATGGAGGAGTAAAACGCAGAGAGGGGCTGGATGAAGCCTCTCGTCTGCAAAGCTGCAATGGAATACCGATAACTAAGATGAGTACTAAACTGTAAAATATATTTGGGAAATGTTATCGTGATGGGAAAAATGGGAATAATTTGATTATACTTGGTTACCTTCTGTAACAAGATGGGTCGCTTAACGACCCCATCCTAAATTTGTAGCACGGACAGTAGTAAATCATAATAATGTAAATAATCGGGTCTTTTATGTATTCAGTTTGTTGGAGATGTAAATTTGTATATATAGTGTAGTACGTTAAGTCATGCATGCATTCATTATTTTCTTTGTAGTCGATAATTTTCTTTACATTTGATTTTGATTATGCTAGTTAAATAAGACCCGATATGTGCTTTTATGTTTTGTCATTTTAACGAGCCATTTAATGACATGGAAGGAAAATCCAGCTTCGCCATACCAAGTGTGTTTTGTTGAAATTAATATGGTCATATTTTCAAAGTGAAGTTGTTAAATTTGTGAGATGCGATTAATATAATATTTCCAAGTAAATCATATCTGGAGTGTTTAGTGCCAGAATAAATTGAATTTGTAAAAGGGGTTATGCGTTAAACATATTAAGAGTGGACTACCGTATTACAGGCGAAATTATTATTTTTTTTTTTATTTTTTTTTTTTTTTAAATAATAATAATAATATGCCTTTGCTGGCAGGACCTAGTGTTTACAGCGCACTATGTCTTCTGGTATGGGCTAGAGCAATTTTGTTACTTTCATTGATCTGTCTCTGTCTTATCCTTGGCTTTGACAATATGAAAGTGACTGAGGTATGAGCGATGCTAGTAATGCCATTCCTTGTGCAGCCAGTCCCTGCTATGAATGCTGTGAAAACGTTGCTCATAGGGTCAGTTGGTGCATGCATTTCAGTGGGCTTGGCAGACTGATATGTAATAGCAGCTTCTGGCTCGGTGAGGAAAGCAACGGGAAACTACCTCACTCCTCATTTCCCTAGTACGCCTCTTCAGTGATGCCTAGGCCATCTATGACAGCTGATGGCAGAGCTGTTGAGGATCCAACCAGCCTTAGGGCTGAAGACTGAACATACTAACATACAATAATAATAATAATAAATAAATAATATAACTACTTTTTTTTGTGAAGATATTTTTTTTAATATGATTTGGAGATAATAATAATTTATATGATCAAGTGTTGAGTTTATTGGGAATCATTTAATGACGGGAGGTCGTTTTAATTTGGAATTAAAGTGCGTGATAACTTAATTTGATCGATTAATAATATTGAAATGTAGATCGGTGTTAATAATCCGTACATGTTAATGAACGTGTGGTTTAAATTACGGTCCAATATTTTTTTTAACGTATAAATGTCGCGTTTTGAAGTTGCGATTCATTAGCCGGAACATGTAGTGCTAATATTACGAGACCATGATTGTCAAATTTTGGTAAATATAATTTCAAGATGTTACGATTATTTGTGGAGAATGAACTAAGGCATAGATCCAAATGAGATAGAAAATGTGAAAGAATTTGCAGTCAGATAATAAAAGGTCGTACGATGTCCGAAATGAATAAATAAGTCAGTTGATAATTCTGTGAGGAATAAATAAATGAATCGAGGAATATTGAGATAGAGAGGAAAATAAATTCCGTACGAGAGACACTTAGGATATTGATATGAGTGTAAAATGTACGGGCAGTGTCACAGAGAAATACTGAGTTACGCAGCGGGTAGAATTCGAACCCGTGACAGCATGTACGAAATAAATAGACTGCACAGTTATTCGTTGAGATACAACGGATCTAAGGATAATGAGAGTTCAGATTCCACAGAAATGGTCGTATATTGTATTCATTGTAATAACGAGTGAGGACAATCATGATGTCGTGATAATAATAATAATAAATATTGCAGATAAAGGATTGGACCGCCTTAATTAAATGAGCGTTGATAACGATGTTAAACGGGAATCTAATTGAGAATATGCAACCGATAATAATAACAATGTAAGGACGATGTTAAATCACCGCGGTCGGATTAATAATAATTGTCATAATAATAACTGTAATGATGTCGTTGGTTGATCAGTGAATTAATTTGTAATTGCGACCGATATCTTAATATATAATTTGGCGGAAGTGACCGGTCCATTAATAATAATAACCTCTTAAGTGACGTGAATAGTAATAATATCTTGGGTCACCTATTCATTAATAATAATAATAACCACGAGAGGGATATAATAATAATAATAACAGTAATAACCACTTGGTGTTTGCATCCCGCATAATAATGACGATATTAATCAACGTGACAGTGCCAGGAACCGTTGAGGAATAATAATAATAATAATAATAATAATAATAATAATAATAATTTCGAGGATGATAATATCGTGAATTAAATTATTTGGTAACAACATCCCTCTATTAGTATGTTGAACAATGAGAGTGATAATATTAGAATCATTTTTTTTTACCGCGTTATTGTACGGTTTCCGTACGGGACGATGTTACAGTCATACTTGCGTGTTTGTTTACTTCGCTCGCGATGCGAGGGGGGTCACTGGCACGGTATTTCCCACCGCTTCTCGTTATCTCATCTGTGTCAGTAGTCTACTGAGGCTAACTGGAAACAATTCAGATCACATGTAAATAATATGTATATGCTAATTCATTGGTATGGCATCAGCTGGATATCGTAAGATAGGGACTGTCCGTGGAATCCAGTTTTCGCACTTCACGAGAAACATTACCCAGTCCGAGTACCGGTCTCGGAAAAATGTATATAGCCGGAGTACATCATCTTAGTTAAATCGGGAAGCCGACCGTAACATGGGTTATGCTCGGGCTCCCGATAGAAGGAAGCTATATCCTTGAGTAACGGTTCGATTCAAATGGAATCGATCCGTAAATTATACCTCCAAAATGTCATTTTATTTCAGAAGCAACGCAGCAAGATATTGATACCACTTGCGGTATGGCAAGTGATTTATATATGTAACATGTGTGTAAATTCAAATATTGTTGCCACGTGTATCAAAGTTTTATACGTCAAATGGCGTAATAAACCGCTCCTTCTGGCAAATTATTTCAAAGGAAACCACTCTCATAATCTTTTTATTGTAGTTAGATGATGCCCTTTTTAAAGTAACAGTCACTTCCTAGTCCTATCATGGAGTCCTTAAATTCAAGTTACAATCGAGCCTTCCCCCTTTTAATTTTAAGTTGCTCCGTTCATCCCCGTGTTCTATTATGCCGTTATATTTATATTTGATGATTTAAATAATGAACCGACACCCCTGAGATAAATGCTAGTCTGGGACTCGGGAGGTGGACGGGTGCAGTATATAATGCGTAATGAGTTGTTTTGTAGCTCAGATTACATGGTTGAGACTCCCTCATTACAGCGGCCTTAGTCTTTGTTAATTGTTTTTCTTTGGAATTACTGCCCGAAAAATATAGTGAATCTGTTAGCAAACTTATTTCAGTATAATCATGTACATTGTGCACAAAAGAGTAGCTATAATTCTCGTTTAACTGCTCTCAAACGCCGGGTTGAGTGGCTCAGACGGTTGATGCGCTGGCCTTCTGAACGCACCTTAGCAGGTTCGATCTTGGCTCAGTCTGGTGGTATTTGAATGTGCTCAAATACGTCAGCCTCGTGTCGGTAAATTTACTGGCACGTTAAGAAACTCTTGCGGGACTAAATTCCAGCACCCCGGGGTCTCCGAAAACGTAAAAGTAGTTAGTGGGACGTAAAGCCACTAACATTATTATTATTATTATTATTATTATTATTATTATTATTACTAATTGCTCTCAGATTTGATGTCTTATGAAAGGTAGCCTGTGTTACATTTTCACAAAGTGTTATTAATTACATACAGAACAACAGCGTTATTATTCTTTGAATACCTTCAGACGAACCAGTATTGCTTTCTTCATGAAACTATTTTAATTTATTTCCTACACGATTCAGGATTACAGACTTTTTGTCAGTATTTCCAGCGCGTGTTCCCAACTGTGTCACTACTCATCAGACTGGAGTGGCTACAGAGTAATCGAAAGTAAGTTGAGCGTTGCTTTCCACTTTTGACTCCTCACTTTCATCTTTCTTATCCTACCACCCTTGATCAACTCTTGTTCCCTTCCGACTCTGATGGTTTCCGATTTACAGGGCCTAATGATCATTTTTCTAATCCTTCATGGACCTTGCCTGTATTTTTATTCTTCAAATCGTTGGACCTCTTCCCCCCCCCCCTTGTTTAATGTTTAAGAGTTGCGAGGGGATGAACATTTCATTATACTTTCACTTAACACCAATAATCACCACCATCAATCAGGAACTTTAATTTCTACAGTATTCTAAATTTTGTGCGCGATTTTCGTAACTACCCATATTATATATTCTCTTCGACGATTTAAACTGTCATTTGGTTTGTACTGCTCGCATAAATACAGTTTTATGCCTTGTATTAATCATTTATTACCGAACTCGATAGCTGCAGTCGCTTAAGTACGGCCAGTATCCAGTATTCGGGAGATAGTAGGTTCGAACCCCACTGTCGGCAGCCCTGAAAATGGTTTTCCGTGTTTTCCCATTTTCACACCTTAATTAAGGCCACGACCGCTTCCTTCCCACTCTTAGCCCTTTCCTGTCCCATCGTCGCCGTAAGACCTATCTGTGTCGGTGCGACGTAAAACAACTAGCAAAAATCATTTATTAATTTTAATAGAAATAAAATAAATAGTAAAGACATGAGTGCGGATCTACAATGAAATCGAAATTAAATGTTTCAGGTCTCATTTCACGGTTTTCCTTAAGCTGTTTGACTACTACTACTACTACTTCTTTCGGTTTTCTGAGACACTGACGTCTTGGAATTTTGTCCCGTAGAAGTTCGTTTACGTGCTAGTAAGTTCACCGTCACAAGGCTATAGTATTTGAGTACCTTCATATGCCAGCAAACTGACAAGGGAACTGTTTGTGTTGGAACTAACCGGTACAATGAAACTTGGAAGGATGGTCCTTTAAGACAGCAGTACCCAAAAGTCTTGTACTCGGGAGACAGTGACTTCGAACCGCACTGTCGGCAGCCCTGAAGATGGTTTTGAGTGGTTTCTCATTTTCACACCAGGCAAAAATAAGAAAGAGCTGGGATTGGAAAGATAGCGCCGTGGCTTTTTTTTTTTTTTTTTGCTTTACGGCGCACCGACGCAGATAGGTCTTATGGCGACGATGGGATAGGAAAGGCCTAGGAATTGGATAGAAGCGGCCGTGGCCTTAATTAAGGTACAGCCCCGACATTTGCCTGGTGTGAAAATGGGAAACCATGGAAAACCATCTTCAGGGCTGCCGACAGTGGGGCTCGAACCTACTATCTCCCGATTACTGGATACTGTGGCCTTAATTAAGATACAGGCCCAGCATTTGCCTGGTGTATAAATGGGAAACCACGGTAAACCATCTTCATGTCTGCCGACAGTGGGATTCGTACCCACTATCTCCCGAACGCAAGCTCACAGCTGCGCTACCCTAACCGCACGGCCATCTTGCTTGGTGTCTGTATGTAAATTATAACACTACAGTTGATTTTACGGCAAAACAATTATTACCATTAAATTCAGGGTATGTCAATTGATCATTGTTCCAAATTCCATTGACATGTGTCCGGTGTAACCCAAACAGTTCCCTGTGTGTTGGGATCGAACACGCCAACTTGGGATCTCTATTGTATGAATTATTCGGCCCGGACCACCTATTGCGTTTATTGACATTTCTGACATTTAGAACATAATATTATAACAATGAAAGGTGGGAGACATTTCCTCTGCTGCACCATCTTGCAGAAAAGAAACCATTACCTCTGAGTTTGTCATTATGGTGTCTATTTTCGGAATCGGTGATCGTTGTTCAAGATATCGATATTTCAGTGTTGTGTCGTCATGAATAATACATCAAGGTTGCCCAACCTACGTCGTACACCAAGTACCGTTGTTCTTATTTGTGATTGCTACTCATTCTTAATCACAAGGTCACGTAGTCACGAGAGTGGTTTACATGAAGAGGGAGAACACGAGCGTGTATACTTTCCACAATATGGAGTTCTCAAAAGAAGCGCTTATACTCTTTCCACAATACGGAGTTTTCAAAAGAAGCGCTTATACTCTTTCCACAATACGGAGTTCTCAAAAGAAGCGCTTATACTCTTTCCACAATACGGAGTTCTCAAAAGAAGCGCTTATACTCTTTCCACAATACGGAGTTCTCAAAAGAAGCGCTTATACTCTTTCCACAATACGGAGTTCTCAAAAGAAGCGCTTATACTCTTTCCACAATATGGAGTTCTCAAAAGAAGCGCTTATACTCTTTCCACAATACGGAGTTTTCAGGTCAGCTATAAAGTATAGTCGCTCTGTCCTGACAGCAATTTGTAAGGTCTAACTGATGCAGTCGCTTCATTGGGTGGCCCCTGTTTTAAGCTGTCAAGGCCGGCTTCCCTGTGTATAGAGTAATAAATAAGTTACAAGATTGTGAGCAACTGCAAAAAGACCTCGACAATGTTGTGAGATGAACAGCAGGCAATGGTATGATGATAAACGGGGTTAAAAGTCAGGTTGTGAGTTTCACTAATAAGAAAAGTCCTCTCAGACTGCGTTGATGGGCTGAAAGTTCGTAATGGGGATTACAGTAAGTACCTGGGTGTTAATATAAGAAATGGGATTGTAAATAAAGGGTACATATCTCTGCACATGATTATGAGGGTGTTTAGGAGTTTTAGTAAGGATGTAAAGGAGAGGGCATATAAGTTTCTGGTAAGTCCCCAACTAGAGTAGGGTTCCAATGTATGGGACCCTCACCAGGATTACTTGATTCGAGACCTGGAAAAAGAAAATCATAGGGAAGCAGCTCGATTTGTTCTGGGTGATTTCCGACAAAAGAGTAGCGTTACGAAAACGTTACAAATCTTGGGCTGCGTAGACTTGGGAGAAAGGAGACGATCTGCTCGACTAAGTGGTATGTTCCGATCTGTCAGAAGACAGATAGCGTGGAATGACATTAGTAGACGAATAAGTCTGAGTGGTGTTTTAAAAAGTAGGAAAGATCACACAATATGAAGTTGGAATTTAGGAGAACTAATTGGGGCAAATATTCGTTTTTAGGTAGGGAGTTAGGGATTGCATTAATTTACCTAGGGAGATGTAGAATAAGTTTCCAAATTCGTTTCAATCATTTAAGAAACGGCTAGGAAAAGAGCAGATAGGAAATCTGCTATCTGGGTGACTGCCCTAAATGCAGATCAATGTCGACTGATTTGATTTTGATTGATACTGTTTAACGAAATCTTCTTACTCTGTCCCCCTGTCACTATTACATCCTATTTCGTTTACTGGCTGAGTTCTGGCGGTAACGTGTCCTGCTTTTGATCATAATCAGAGGCGGCAAATCTGAGACCGCGACCCCCTCCTCCTGAAAATAGACAATTAATAAAATGAAGTCCATCCTATCAGAGTTGTTGAAGTTCGTTGTGTATTTTCCCATCTTTCAGGTCTGTTCCCCATTTTACACCGATTCGTTCATTCTTTCAAAGATATGAACTCCTTCTTATCGTTTTGATATCAATATATCGTGGTCCCGTATAGGTATTTATATTGGAAAGCTAAATACACTTTTCGCGCAATTCGGTTATTCAGGTAATTATATCCCGACCTTCTATTGTAATGATAGATTTATACTGAATATCTAATATAGTTCTAATTCTAATTTTTCTGTGTTTACAGACTGGGCGTGCTGTTTCAACCATGAGCTCTCCTCATTAGGTAAGTCACACTCATCAGTTGTCCTCTGTATACCAAATAATATGTACTACCTACAGATAATCTCTACTGTAGATTGCAGTATATTGTTTAACTAGCTGATGTACCCGTGCTTCGCTACGGGATTCTTAGAAAGACTGACTTTGTGGTTTTCCTAACTGAGGTCAACATAGGTCATTACAAAAACGATTTTCATTAAGATAGGACCACTAATAACATAAACATTTGAGAATTCAATTTTAGGCCTTCCCCTAAACTACTGTTTTTCTCAGCGTGAATACAATCAATTATAGCCTAGATTGTAGCGACATATTCCCCGGCTTTGTCTACTGATTTTCATTAAGATACGACCACTAATAACAAATATTTGAGAATTCAATGTTAGTCCTTCCCCTAAACTGCAATTTTACTCAGCGTGAATAAAATTATTTACGGCCTAGATTATAGCGACTTATTTTCAACTTTGCGTACCGATTTTCATCAAAATAGGACCGTTAATAACATAAATATTTCAGAATTAACTTTTAGACCTTCCCCTAAACTACCATTTCACAATTATTTATAGCCTAGATTGTAGTGACTTATTCCCCGACTTCGCATACCGATTTTCATTAAATTCTCTTCAGCCGTTTTCTGGTGATGCGTGTACAGACAGACAGACAGACAGACAGACAGACAGACATTACGGAAAATTAAAAAAATGCATTTCCTTGTTACTGTGGACACGACTGATACAGAAATACGATCTTTTTTAAATTCTGAGCAATGTACAGACAAAACTCTTATTTCATATACATAGATGGGCACCCTGTTACTCTTTGCAATACATGAAATTGTGAAAAACCGTCAAAAAGTAGTTAGTAGGACGTAAAAACAAACAACGGTATTATAATTGACATGTAATTGTACTCTTAGCGTTGTCCTTGTCTTTTCGCACGCTTTTTTATAGTGGTCAGTTATTCGCAACTGGCTTTATTGAAATTTCCTTCCATGTTGCCTCTTTCTATCTTGCCCACACAGCATCCGTTTCTCATTTTCAATAATATGAATGTATCCCTCTACTGCATTAAGTAAGAGCGCTCCATCATTCAAGATATTAAGATAGTTTCTGTGAAGGTGGGGCATTGCGGGTCGGAACCACTGATTGTTTTAAGTTCATAATCATCGTTCACCGTCGTCTTTTTGAATTCTAGTCAGTGGATTGATTTTGGAATTATTTTTAACTTTCGATATTGTGAGTGAGATCCGCTGATTATTTTAAATTCATACTCACCCATTCATTCTTCATCACGTTTTGAATTTTGGTCAGTGGATGAATTTTTTGTCATTACATTTCGTCTCACTTCGTACCATTAGGGGCCGATGACCCTAGATGTTAGGCCCTTTAAACAACAAGCATCATCGTCATCATTTTCAGATCTTCAATCACCGGGCTAGTTAGCAGTGCGGTTGGGAGCGCGCAGCTATGAGCTCGTATCCGGGAGATAGTGGGTTCGAACCCCACTGTCGGCAGCCCTGAAGATGGTTTTCCGTGGTTTGCGGCGGAGTCATAACGAGGAAAGATTTATGTCATGGTCGATTCTAGTAGAAAGTCGAAGTGTTAGACTTGATAACACTGTAACTATTGCTGTTGTCAGTCATATTTCACAGCGAGGGCTGAACAGCAGTTTGCAAGGAAAGGAACAAATACCAAGTGTATGCATAAGCCTTTTCCGGTTTCACTAAGAGATTGCGCCACCGAACAGTACGCAGCGTATGAATTTGACACACACGTCAGTTTGTTCGTCTAACATTAACCTACCAACACACAAGTTGAGTCCGCCAAACACTAACCTGTGTGTTGTATCATTCGGTGATCATGTCGACATTAGTGCCTGGAACATTTGCAGCACGCAGTGCTTTTCGTATTTAATCAAAAGAAAAAGGCTGTGGAAAATCATCGTTTGCTGTTAATAATAATAATAATAATAATAATAATAATGGCGTTTGGCCTCCGGAGAGGTTTGGTGCGGGTCTTTTCTTGTAGTAGGCCTATTAGGCGACCCGCATGTCTGTGAAGATGGGGGCCTTACCTAGAATGATTTCTAATGTTGAATACGCCACACACAACCAGCCCCCGAGCCATTGGAATTAACCAATTAGGGTTAAAATCCCCGACCTGGCCGGAAATCGAACCCGGGACCCTCCGACCAAAGGCCAGCACGCTAACCATTTAGCCATGGAGCCGGAGATAGTTTGCTGGTAGAAACAAATGGAGAACACGCTCCATGGATTAGAACATGTGAGACATGGTTTCGACAATTTAAGCGTGACAGGAAAACCATGCTTTGTGTCTGGTGGGACCAGAGCGGTATTGTGTATTACGAACGCTTGAAGCCCGGCGAAACCGTTAATGCACAACGCTATTGCCAACAAATGATTAATTTAAATCAGGCATTGATCGTAAGACGACCGGAATGGGCCGGAAGATATGGCAGTGATTTTGATACACAACAATGCACCATCTCACACAGCAAAACCAGTGAAAGACACCTTGAAATCGCTTGGATGGGACATACTTCCGCACCCACCGTACTGCCCCGACCTGGCACCATCTGACGATCACCTCTTTGGGGCACGCGTTCGCAGAACAGCACTTCAGCAATTTCGAAGAAGTTGGAAATTGGCTCGACGAATGGTTTGCCGCAAAAGACAAGCAGCTTTTCTGGCATGGCATTCATAATTTACAGTACATGAAAGATCGGCGAAATGTGTAGAAGCCGATGACCAATATTTTGAATAAACAGAAAAATGAATTTCCCTTGCAAATTACGTGTTTTCTTTACCACAAAAACCGGCAAAAACTTATGCATACACCTGGTAATAATATTACGGATCGAATAATGCTCCAGCATACATACGGTACATGTTCAACTAAACTAAGAGAAAATTGTTGTATGTTTAATTATTTACACATATCAAGTTGTTACAATCGGCAATCTATGAAAAACGCGCAAATTATCGTGAAAAAAATATATGATAAGAGCCAAGTCTTCAGCAAAATAAAGAAAAATTCGTAGGTTTCTTTTCATACTTTACTACTTTCAAATAATAAAGATTGGTGGCTAAATAAATGTTATACCTGTACACGTAATCATATTTATACACCGGACTGTACACCGAACAATGGACAGTAATATTACGGAATTAATATCCTCTACACAAACATGTTTAAGATACCGCAATAAGTAAACTATGTTGTTTCGGTTTCATATATTGCTACTATCGAGTAATAAAAATGGGCAGTGTGTTAATATATTTATAATATGATGTGAGTAGATTCAATCATAGATGGTTATGTGATGCAGAAGTGTATATAACATGGTTACAGTGACGGCCTATAAACCCTCGAAGTAATCACACGTAGGCTGCATATATATAATTTACTTCCAGTATAACAATTTCCCCTTGTTACTGGTATCCCTTAATTAACATCAGGATTTTTTGTTACCTTGCTAAACTGTCTGTACCTTTCTCTTCCCATACACAAGTTTGGTGACATCAACAGAATGATTCATTGCCTTCCATTAATTATGTAGCAAAACATTTGCAATAATTGAAAGTATGTTTTCACATAACACTAGCAGTTTCCCGCTGGCTCCGCCCGCAATGTACAAAATATGGTGTTGTTCGTTACTATCCTCACGGACGTATTTGTGTATTTGCAAAGTTTCGAGTTAATGAAATAAAGCACATGATCTGCTGTGGTAATAGAATGTAATATTATGTCAACAAAACACTTGAAAATACATCACTCAAAGAAATTGAATTAAACGTTCCTTGAAACAACACTACGCGCCGAACTGTTAGCAAGTCCTTCAAAGATCTTCGTCATGGAGACAGATGTAGTCATAACTTTTCTCAGAATCTTCCAATTTAAGTAGTTATTACCTGAAAAGAAAGCGCTTGATCCACTGAGTGTTTTTAGACCGAAACGAACTGCGTACCTTAATTAGAACGAAATATATGATTGCTTCAATGAGAAAAAATGTTGAAGAAATGAGACGTCAAATTGAATGTGCAATCATAACTTTCCTCAGAATCCACCAATTTGAATAGTTAAGAGCTGAAATGAAAGAGCTTGATCCACTGAGTGTTCTTAGGCTAAACCGAACTCCGTACCTGAATTAGAACCAAAGATATGATTGCTTCAAAGAGACAAAAAATTGAAAAATCAAATAATTTGAGGAAGGCGGAAGTTAAGTGATTTATAGTACATGATGACAAATCTGTGCATGAATACCTTTCAGTTAAAAAAAGAATGAAGGAAATCGACCGGATAGAATGGCCGGACTGACTGACTTTATTTTTCATACATTTTTTAAATATATAGATAGCCTACTAATTTCTACTTTACACAGATACAAGTCATTTGCGAAACCTGTATCACCAAACAGCATTGTTTTAGAGACAACAACTAATATCTTTTCACTTTAAAACATCTTGATTAACATTATTATTAGGATACGGTTACCAGAGTCAGCAATAAAGTACCGTACACCAAGTTTATTTTACATCACTTACAATTTAAACACGTCTGTGAGGGTAATATAAACGCTACTATTGACTTCGTTTAAATGTGCCAAGCATAAAAGGCGGAATAGAATGTGAATAATATTGTGAAATAAACGAGAAAATATCCCTTTTGACTGAATGCAATATTTCACAAGCATTAGTTGTTCGGAGTTTTCTAAGCGTTGAACTCTGCCCAGTTCTTGCATTGGACCACACGGTGGACCATGTACTGTGATAAAATATCCCAGGCCGCACTTGGGTATGTTCTTTTGGTCAACCATTCGTCTGGGCCATACCTGAGCCGTGCTTACTGAACTGGGGGCCAACCTTCTTACGCCATACAAACCTGTAACTTGATTTCTAGTCTCTGTTTCAGGGACTTCGGAAAATATTCTGGTCACTTTGGTGACATCAGTGTATATCATTTCCCGAGTCTGCTGAAGCTGAGGAAGCTAATGGGATCCAGCTCCTGATAAGCTGTTTGTTATTCCGTGCACAGTGCCAACCCGCGATCTCTGGAGGCAGATTAAAAGAAGGGAAATCTTGACGCGCCGACAGAAAGGGAGAGCAGGTGGGGACATAAAAGGTGACCGCAAACGCGGTAGTCGATATCAGTCTGTGCACCTGTGTTCCGTTGGAAACGGGTTCCTCAAAAGGAGTTACGAGCGAAGCAGGCGTGCTTCTTTGGAGTTCCCTCACAAGGAAAGAACACCAAATCCTTCTTGAAAGAACTACAGCATTTTGACTTGCAAAAATTACTGTATGATATCTAGGAAGGTCGATACACTGGAAACAACATTAAGAAAGGTACAGTTAGGAGCGCGCAGCTGTGAGCTTGCATTCGGGAGATAGTGGGTTCGAACCCCACTGTCGGCAGCCCTGAAGATGGTTTTCCGTGGTTTTCCATTTTCACATCAGACAAATGCTTGGGCTGTACCTTAATTAAGGCCACGGCCGCTTCCTCCCCACTCCTAGCCCTTTCCTATCCCTACCATCGTCGCCATAACAGCTATCTGTGTCGGTACGACATTTAAAAAAATGAAAAGAAAAAGCACCTCCTTCAGCTTATCGCAGGCATTTCTGGGGTCGCTGGAGTCGCCCAGGTTCATTTTGATTATGGCCGGGGATCTAAGGTCAGATGTCCTTCCTGATGCCACGCCATTTTTCAGGCGAAAATTCCAACCCGGGGTCGACTGGGATTCGTGCGTAAGCTATCCGGGTAGAAAGCCAGCAGCTAAACCACTGCAATTATCACACACCCCAGAAATGTTGCGATGTATGGAGGAAAATAACCTTATATGGGGTGGTTCCTATTAAGGGGTACTTCAATATCTCAGCCGAGAGGTACTGAAATCGCGTTGTGACTTAGCGAACTACAAAGGCGCATGCTGAAACGCATTCTGCCGTACGCTCCCTCATTCTTGCATTAGAGACCGCTATAGTGAATTGAAGAAAATAGATCGCACCTCGAAATAATTTGTTGATACTGATGTTTTTGCCCACACCCGTAGGAAGGTAATTTTTGCTTGCAACGATTGTTTTTCAATGACATTACGAACATGCAGCTATCAGTTGCTGCTTTAGATGGTGCCCCTAACTGCAATTCTACTTCAGCTAGAAGCTTGAGTAACCCAACATGGCAAGTTCCCTATTATGGGGTAGTGAGGGCGTATTATGGGGTACCCCTTGTTAGGAAACTCGCGTTGTTTCTTTTGATATGAATGTTATTAGAATGATTTCCGATTATTCATTGTGCAAAACAACTGACAACTAGCTGAATAATACTAATAATAATAATAATAATAATAATAATAATAATAATAATAATAATAATAATAATAATAATACAATGTCAATATTTATTTATTTATTTATTTATTTATTTATTTATTTATTTATATACCAACGATGAATAAACAGACGAGCACATTGAGAGACATAAATTCATCTTGCGATATTACAGGTTCACCGTACAAAGCTCAGCTCATGTTGCAGAAATCGAAGATTGCCGCCACCGCCCTGCCGAAAGCCAAACAAGCTTTAAAACTGACTTCACATAAATGAAATTCAACAACAACAATAAAGAAAAGGACAGAAAACCTTGCGTTTGAATCTTCATCATCCAAAGAAGACTACGACAGCACCCCTCTGGAGTCGGAAGACGGTTGGGGGAACGAAAGTGGAGATGAAGATGTGGAGTGTCTCTGTTGTGCAGACCTTCCCTCGGAGACCGACAAGGAGAAACCTGGGTAAGGTGTAGGTAATGTTTGAAGCGGACACGCACGGCTTGTGCAAGTGATACTTCAGCCAGATATCTCTGCGAAATGTGTGTGGGGAAAGAAAAAATGGACAAAAAAAGATAAGAATGCTCAAACACTAACAGAAAGCAAATGTATAACCGTGTCGGGTTTTGAACCTAGAACGTTGAGTCTGTGCACCCATCGATCCTGTTGAATAAATGCATTACTCTGTGCAATTGTCTGCAGATGTACTTGTTTATGTATTTACCTTAGAAACCCAGTCCCATATTAGGAACTTCTGTCACCCCAAATTAAGCACGATCTCATATTAGGAATCCAATTTCAATATTTTACAGAAGTCAGCCTATAATTAGAAATGTGTATTTTATGAATATTAATTACACTTTATACTGTAGAGAAAGAGTTGCAGAACCAATCTATACCATTCATAGACATAAATCTACGATAAAAATTTAAAATTTCGTGTGGCTATTTCTAGCCGGGTGCAGCCCTTGTAAGGCAGACCCTCCGATGAGGGTGGGCGGCATCTGCCATGTGTAGGTAACTGCGTGTTATTGTGGTGGAGGATAGTGTTATGTGTGGTGTGTGAGTTGCAGGAATGTTGGGGACAGCACAAACACCCAGCCCCCGGGCCATTGGAATTAACCAATGAAGGTTAAAATCTCCGACCCGGCCGGGAATCGAACCCGGGACCCTCTGAACCGAAGGCCAGTATGCTGACCGTTCAGCCAACGAGTCGGAATAAATCTACGATAATGTTGAAAGTATTTTTTTAAAGTTGCTTTACGTCGCACCGACACAGATAGGTCTTATGACGGCGATGGGAGAGGAAAGTACTGGAAGTGGAAAGGAAGTGGCCGTGGCCTTCTTTAAGATACAGCTCCACCATTTGCCTGGTTTGAAAAAGGGTAACCACGGAAAACCATCTTCAGGACTGCCGACAGTGGGGTTCGAACCCATTATCCCCCGATTACTAGACACTGGCCACACTTCAGCGACTGCAGTGATCGAGCTCGGTAAATGTAGCAGTATGATATAGATTATAATAATTTAGGAGTCGCCTTCTGAGCCTTAATTGGCTATTTTGATCCCTACTCAGTCCGGTGGTATTTGAAGGCGCGTCAGTTTCGTGTCATTAGATTTACTGGCTCGTAAAATAACTGATATGGGACACAATTTGGTCTGGTCGATATGAGCAATAAAGTCTTCGTTAGTGAAGAGACTGCAGCCTTTGGAATGTGGATATATCATAGAGTGTTTTAGATCCCATAGGTAGACCAGGTCAAGAGCCTCCGTGACTCAGGTGGTAGCACGCCGCTGGGTTCCGTGGTTCATATCTCGGTCACTCCATGTGAGATTTGTGCTGGACAAAGCTGAGGCAGGACAAGTTTTTCCCCGGTTACTCCGTTTTTCCCTGTCATCTTTTATTTCAACAACACTCTCCAATATTATTTCATTTGCCAGTTATTAATCATTGCCCCAGAGGAGTGCGACAGGCTTCGGCAGCCGGCAAGATTCCTACCCTCGTCGCTAGATGGAGCTTCATTCATTCCATTCCTGACCCGGTCGCATGACTGGAAACAGGC
Organism: Anabrus simplex; assembly: GCF_040414725.1. NCBI lineage: Eukaryota > Metazoa > Arthropoda > Insecta > Orthoptera > Tettigoniidae > Anabrus > Anabrus simplex. Next base: position 336,933,839 of record NC_090267.1, on the reverse strand, counting down.
TGTGGATATTGTTATAGATAGACCATGTCATCAAGAGGAGGTAGTCTACTCCGCCGCACCGGAACCCTTGAAATATCTTCGTCCTCACGTTTTGAATTCTGGTCAGTGGAGGATTTTGAACTTTTAATTTGTCATTCCATTTCGTCTCATTTCAGGCCCCTTTAAACATCATCATCATCATCATCATCATCTTTTGAAATAACAAAAATAGTCCTATATAGCTGATCACAGTTTATTACTGGACATGGTAAATTCAATGGTTTATTTATTTATTTATCATCACCAGAAGGATTCCTTTATAAGTGCCTATCAGAACGAACAATTTGTTAGGACACCTTAGTTATTGCATTGTAAAGTTTTCCCCCCACCAGTTTCTGAAATATTTGTGAAAAGTCGTTGAATTTCAGCTTTTATCTCTTTCTCTTTCATAGGAACCTAAGTAATAAGGGTGAAGTTACAAGAACAATCTTTTTTCCCACGGTACAGGACCATTTGGACTGCAGTTTATTGAAACCAAACTACACCAGCACTCAGTTTCTTTCGGGTCACGGAAAATTTTAATTTTATTTATATAAATTCAAAATTAGTAGTAATAACAGTAGTGTTTGTGGAGATGAAGAAACTGCAACTCACCTTGCTTTGATTGTCCAATCTTCAGCAAAGCTAGATATATTTTGGAACAACATTTAAATTGTTGTACAGTAATGTTAGTCAAACCTATTTTTAGGATATTTCACAAGATCTGTTCTTTGAATGAATTTTTTAAGTTCATGCAGTTTATTTTAAAAAATTAAGTATAGTTTTTCCTTTTCTCCCAGTTTAGTTAATTTGTGTGTGTAATCACTTACTTCAAAAAATTTGTATTATATGTTTGTAGTATTTAAGGTAACTAGTTTTAACCTACAGCCCTAATATGCTAGACAAAGTAGGGCTTTTTCATGGATAATAAATACGTTCACTTCGCTGATATTTGAAAGTGTTCCAATAATAAATAAATAAATAAATAAATAAATAAATAAATAAATAAATAAATAAATAAATAAATAAATAAATATTCTTTGCAGTATTTTGTTCTGCTCAGTAATGCATTAATAGCATTTAATATTGTATTGTTATAAACTATAGTCCTAATATACTTTTAGGTAAAATAGGGCTACCTTCCTTGGAGAATAAATCAAGTGATAAACTGATCATAGAAGGCAGAATAGAAGTGAAACGGCTGGGCTGAAAAGCTCAGACTGTTGAAACTCTGGCTTTCTGAACCTAAGTTGGGAAGTTCACTTCGCTGATATTTGAAAGTGTTCCAATATTATTTCATTTCATTTGTCAGTTATGGACAAAATTCTGGCATCTTATCGTCTATGAAAACCGTAAAAGTAGTTAGTGGGGTGCAAAACCACTTCGACAGTGGTTTGACATCCAGAATATGGCAACTCTGATACGCGAAACAGGAAATAAGGGAAATTACTCTTAAGATGGTCGCCATCGTTCTGTGAAGAGTTGGCAACGGAAGTACTGTAGTTCGCTCTAAATTTGCATTTTTGATCGCTTGCGGCATCTTGATCATTTGGAGAGTTTCCAGCAAGAGGTGTCAGAAAAGTTACCATAGGGATAACTGGCTTGTGGCAGCCTAGCGTTCATAGAGACGCCGCTATTCCTATCATTGCGAAGCAGAATTCGCAAAGAGTTGGATTGGAAGTAACTTAAGCTAGGTTTAGACCGTCGTGAGACAGGTTAATTTTAACCTATTGATGACTGGTTGTTGCGACTGGAATCCTGGTTCACTTCGCTGGTATTTGAAGAAGAGTATGATTTTTTTTAAATTTGGTATTCGGCCTTATGCAGCCAACTACAATTTTGTATTTTTCTTAGTTATGAATTGAACTTATGCATTTGAGATTAACACAAACACCCAACTCCCGCGCCTGAGAAATTAACCGGGTGAATTTATAATCCCCGATCGGGGCGGGAATCGAGCCCGGGACCTTCCGAGCCAATGGCCACTACGCTGACCATTCAGGCAAGGAGCTGGACAAGAGTAGGATATAGTAGTTAAGTAGAAATGAAAAGGCTGCACTTGCTTGATAGGGTAGCATGGAGCGATGCATCAACCTATTTATGGACTGAGAACCAAAACAACAACATGAAGTATTTGTTTCAGTGTCTAAGAACCATTTGTCCTGCTCACACCGAGCGAGACGACTGAGCGGTAAGAGTCGTGTATTTATTTCTAAGCTTGTACTTGAGGGACAAGGTGACAATCCGCATTTTCCCAGTTGGACACCAGGCAAATGCCAGAGCTCTTGCTTAATAGGCCTATTAGGCGACGACCTCTGCCTTCCAAGTCCTGGTCCTTTCCCACCCCACAGTCGCCAAAAACCCGTATGTGTTAGTGCAACGTTAAATCACTAGCGCCACGAACCTGCTGCGCAGGCGTAGCAGAGGGAAAGGTGATACTCCCACGTGGCGCGTCCCAGGTGGCGGATACGGGGGTCCTAACCTGCTTGCCGGCGGACTTGAGGGAAATAAAATACCTCTCGCGGACCAAACACACTACCCCCTGCGGGTGGGGGACGCACATGTAGAATACACTCGTGGTATCCCCTGCCTGTCGTAAGAGGCGACTACAAGGGGCGACCAAGGGATGATTGAATTAGAACCATGAAACTACTCTTGATTCGTACCATCATGCTGGGAACACCTTGGGTTGCGTGTACTTGCGAGTAGTATCACTAACTTGGTACGAAATAGGTTTGTGATTAGTTGCAGTAAAAAGCCTGGCCTGGTGGATTCCAGTACCCGTGCGTTGTACCCATGTGGGCAACACCGCGGGTCTGGGCGTAGCCTGTGAGTTGTACCGCTATATGAGCGGCACCGTGGGTCTGCGTTGCCTGTGATTAGTACTCACGATGTGAGGAACACCACGGGGCCCTTGGGACCGGCACCCGTGACTAGTAAACCTAGGTGAGGAAACTCATCGGTTTGCGTTGGCTGTAGGTGGCGCCATTGTGTGCGAAACACCATAGGTCTGCGTTACCTGTACGAAGTACAATACTTGTGAGTAGTACCATCTTGTGTGGAACACCGTGAGTCTTCGCTACTTTTGATTAGTACCCCAAAATGACAAATACCATGGTTCTACTTTACTCGCGACATGTACCATTCTGTGGGGCCTTAGTCGTGGATTTTGCACCCCTATTGACATCAAGCATCATTGTGCTTTATAAGTGGTCCCTTGGTCAGTAATACTATTATTCACGATCTTTTTTGTGTCTGATCCACTGTTTTTGTTTGTTTGTTTGTTTGTTTGTTTTTGTTTTTTTTGTAGGGTCCATGTCCATCCATTCATTCTTCATGACATTTTTTATTTCATTTTGGTCAGTGGATGAATCTGAATTTTTTGTTATTTCATTTCGTACCATTAGGGGCCGATGACCTCGATGTTAGGCCCCTTTAAACAAGCATCATCATCAAATCACTAGCGAAAGGGGGGTGGGAGGTGGGGACGATAACCTTAGATGTTAGGCCCCTTTAAACAACAGGCATCATCATCATCATCACTAGCGGGAAAAAGAAAGAGAAAAGGTCGTGCTCATGATGCATCTGTCATCTTGCTCGAGGGAGTGGTCCCCTTGCTGAACAATAACTGACAGCATTAGTATTCATTCGATAATGATGATAAATAGGGCAGATTGTACTGTAAACTTTTCTGTACTAGAGCGGTTGGTTCTATTGTATTTGTGTACTCTGGGATAAAAGAAATAGAAATATATTTATTTTAAGTTAATTACAAATAGGGCCAGGGGTACCTTTGGCTGTAACTAACCGCCACTTTAACTTAAATGTATCAATTAATATACACAATCTAATAAAGAGAATATATAAAAAGCGCCAGATACTGAGGATAATAAGATTAAAAACTAAACATCTAAGAGATTACAATAATACTTTTACCATTTCATAAACATAGACATAGACTATACTAACAAGAGAAACCTAAGAATTTTAATGCCGAGAAGAATAAAACTGAGCATCCAAAATGTATCTAGGAGATTATGCTATTTCGTATTATTTAATTAATTTGGTGAAAATTCACTTACATGGCTTAATAAGAGGAAAGGTAGCGGTATTTAAGACATATTTTCTGAGTTCCGACTCTACTTTGCTGTATTTCATATAATAGTTTAAGTTCATTGTATAATTGAGAGGCAGTGACAATGAACGACTTACTGCACTTTACCGTACGATGCTGTGGACCTGAAGTGTGTTAGCTGTAAACCTATTGCCCCGACCATGCACTTGACTCTTCTGAACAAAGGACTTGGTCAAATATGAGGGAGCATTAGATATTAAAATTCTCAGTAGTAAGTAAGCAACTGAGTATGATCGTCTATCCCCGAGTTTCAACCGCTCTGCGGCCTTGTAGTAAGATTTTACATGACAGTCTTTACGAATACTGAAGACGAATCGCACACAGGCATTCTGAACTCGCCGGAGTGTGGTATTATATTTTTCTGAGATATCGCTGTAAATTACAGGGTCGTAATCTAAAACAGAAATACCATACTTTGGATCATCGCCGTTTTCGCCAAAAAGGGAAGATACGGCAAGTTTCGTCGAAACTGATGCAGAATACCAGACGCTTTCTTGACCAAATGTTTGGCATGGAAGGTCCAGGAGAGAGTGTTATCCATTAGAATACTTCAATTCTTAACACATTCCTGATACTTGACTACAGAACCATTTACAATCACTGGAGGAATGTCCCTGTTGAAAAGATATGATAAATTTCTTCGGTATCGTAGAAAGATAGCTAAGGTTTTGTTTTCATTTTATAGTAAATTATGACTGAGTGTATATTTACGTAGTCTTTCTATATCTAGATTTATTTTACTAATACTTTCTTCAACACGATTCACAGGAAAATGGTAATAGATCTGTAAATCATCGGCGTACATATGATGTCTCGTGGCGTAAAACTCCAGGCAGAACGTTTATACACAATGAAAACAAAAGGGTCCCAACACGCAACCCTGACGGACGCCAGAATGTACACTAGACCATTTAGAGAAATTTTATTTGTCAAATACTACATGCTGAGACTTCCCTTTCAAGAACGCTTCAAACGAAGAGCTTCCCAACGTATGTGGATTGGGAGAGTCTGCTGAAAACTGCTTGATTTATGCACTTGCATACGCGTTGGTTTCTTTTCTGGAGAGCCACATAACCCTGGGATTCAATCATCTGACAATGAAAATGAGTATCTGGTAAATGTGGCAGTAAATGAATAATTGATTAGAACACACCTGTTTCATTATTATATTCCTACCGTCCATACTCTTCTGTCATTAGTTATGGAAAACTGACCGCATGAAAAGTTAAGGCACTAAGCTAGTGGCCGCGTGGTATGGGGCACGTAGCTGTCAGTTTGCATTCGAGAGGTAGTGGGTTCGAATCCCACTGTTGGCAGCCTTGAAGATGGTTTTCGTGGTTTCCCATTTTCACACCAGGCAAGTACTGGGGTTGTGCCGTAATTGAGGCCACGGCCGCTTCCTAGTTCTTCTATCCCATCGTCGCTCTAAGACCTGTGTGTGTCGGTGCGACGTAAAGCAAAAAAAGGAAAACAAGAAAACTAGAAAAGTTAACGTCACTTTTACCTGTAAGAAGAATTCCGTCTAACGACACAAGGGTCGTCTGCTTAAGCTCAGTTTCAAGCAACAAGTAAAGCAGTTCGATAACACGTTCAAGATATCAGAAAATTGTCAACAGGTTACATTTAGTACGTGGCTAGCAGTACTGTAGTTCGACAATAGGCAGTTGACACTAGCTAATAGAGATTAGACAATACACTATTTCCTGTGTTAAACACACGCTTATAAAGGCATCCTCCATCTTGCCTCCACGAATACAGTCATATAGCCTCGCTTAGGGCTGTCCAATCCAGAGAGAAAGACCTTACGCCACTTCTTGTTGCATAGATGAATGGAGAGTTGCTATAGTAGCACCTGTGTATAGAGGAAAGGGTGATAGACATAAAGCTGAAAATTACAGGCCGGTAAGTTGCATTGTATGTAAGCTGTGGGAAGGCATTTTTTCTGATTATATTAGACATGTTTGTGAAATTAATAACTTGTTCGATAGAAGGCAGTTCGGTTTTAGGAAAGGTTATTCCACTGAAGCTCAACTTGTAGGATTCCAGCAAGATATAGCAGATATCTTGGATTCAGGAGGTCAAATGGACTGTATCGCGATTGACCTGTCTAAAGCATTTGATATGGTGGATCATGGGAGACTACTGGCAAAAATGAGTGCAATTGGACTAGACAAAAGAGTGACTGAATGGGTTGCTATATTTCTAGAAAATAGATCTCAGAGAATTAGAGTAGGTGAAGCTTTATCTGACCCTGTATTAAGAGGGAAATTCCTCAAGGCAGTATTATCGGACCTTTGTTTTCTTATATATATAAATGATATGAGTAATGAAGTGGAATCAGAGGTAAGGCTTTTTGCGGATGGTGTTATTCTCTATAGAGTAATAAATAAGTTACAAGAATGTGAGCAACTGCAACGTGACCTCGATAATGTTGTGAGATGGACAGCGGGCAATGGTATGTTATTAAACGGGGTTAAAAGTCAGGTTGTGAGTTTCACAAATAGGAAAAGTCCTCTCAGTTCTAATTACTGCGTTGATGGGGTGAAAGTTCCTTTTTGGGATCATTGTAAGTATCTAGGTGTTTATATAAGAAAATATCTTCATTGGGGTAATCACATAAATGGGATTGTAAATAAAGGGAACAGATCACTGCACATGGTTATGAGGGTGTTTAGGGGTTGTAGTAAGGATGTAAAGGAGGAGGCATATACGTCTCTGGTAAGACCCCAACTAGAGTATGGTTCCAGTGTATGGGACCCTCACCAGGATTACCTGATTCAAGAACTGGAAAAAATCCAAAGAAAAGCAGCTCCATTTGTCTGGGTGATTTCCGACAAAAGAGTAGCGTTACAAAAATGTTGCAAAGTTTGGGCTGGGAAGAATTGGGAGAAAGAAGAAGAGCTGCTCGACTAAGTGGTATGTTCCAAGCTGTCAGCGGAGAGATGGCGTGGAATGACGTTAGTAGACGAATAAGTTTGAGTGGCGTTTATAAAAGTAGGAAATATCACAATATGAAGATAAAGTTGGAATTCAAGAGGACAAACTGGGGCAAAAATTCATTTATAGGAAGGGGAGTTAGGGGTTGGAATAACTTACCAAGGGAGATGTTCAATAAATTTCCAATTTCTTTGAAATCATTTAGGAAAAGGCTAGGAAAACAACATATAGGGAACCTGCCACCTGGGCGACTGCCCTAAATGCAGATCAGTATTGATTGATTGATTGATTGATATAGATAACTCATCCAACTTCCCAGTGATGTGCGCGTGGCCTTCAGTTTGTTCTTATTTCCCGTGTAATGCATTCTCATATGAAAACACAGTATCTAATACGGACGGCCTTTGAGGCTGTACATTTAACATGTTGAAATAAATTTATTCTAAATAGACGTTATAGTATGCATATCTTGGGATTGTGATATCTGATATCTGTACTATTAAATTATTACTGATGAGAGTAGTGATTCCCAAGGGACTCTCAGCTTGTGACGTCCGTTCTTCAAAGGGTCTTTCTCTTTTGATTAAGGTTAACGGGAGATGATGCATTTCGTCCCTTTAAACAACAGTCCTCAGGTTTCATCTCAACAACAACACAGTACATTCTCATTTCTTTGCAGTTATAATGGGGATCACGAACCATAGTAACTCCGGGGAAGAATTACTAGAAGTGCTTCTAAATACTGCATCTGTTGTAGTACCAGGTTGAAATCCCAAGAGTGATGCGATGTGACCCAGAGCGGCACACGAAAGCCCACGCTCCACCCACAACACAATGATCTCAACTCTGACCTTTCGCTACGGGCGCTCGCTCATTCACTCTGCCAACGCTGTGGAGAAGAGACGTCCTTCTTTCTCTCTTGACAAACAACTGGCGTCACCTACTGAGGTACCTGGAAGGAAATATTCCTCTGTTTTGACCTGAAGGCACACACGTCCCACTTAGTTTTTGATGTAATCTCTCTAACTCTATCTGATTGTTACAACACTAGGTTAGCTCCTCATTTTCATCTTTCTTATCAGAACTCCCTTAATCGACAACCACTGTGGGAAGAAACCTAGAATACTTACACGGTATCGCCTGTCAGTCGATAGAGGATAATAGCTTACTACTACTACTACTACTACTACTACTACTACTACTACTACTACTCGTATGGCCTCTTTTACCAGGTGCAGGCATTTTAATTCTTAATTCTTAATTAATTCTTAATTCTTCACCATCCAGGCTGCTCTGCCTCAGTTTCTACCTGGAGTGACGAATACTCTTTTTCTCGCCCTTCAAAAATCCTACTGCCTCTGCCGGGTTTGAACCCGTTATCTTGAGATTCGGAGGTCGACACTCTACCACTGATCCACAGAGGGAGCTTATATAGGATGAAAAGTGGCTCTAAAAATTGAGTGTGGGTTGGCGACCACGGGACCTAGCTGTTAGGAATTGCTTCTACTTTGCCTGGCCACTTTTTCTTTTATACCTGACCTCCCGTAGTCCATTGTTGTTCTTTTCCTACCCCGACGTCCGGCTCCGTGGCTAAATGGTTAGCGTGCTGGCCTTCGGTCACAGAGGACCAGTATTCGATCCCCGGCAGGGTCGAGAATTTTGCCCATCATTGGTTAATTTCGCTGGCACGGGGGCTGGGTGTATGTGTCGTCTTCATCATCATTCCATCCTCATCACGACGCGCAGGTCGCCTATGAGCGTCAAATCAAAAGATCTGCACCTGATGAGCCGAACATGTCCTCGGACACTCCCGGCACTAAAAGCCTTACGCCATTTCATTTTCCTACCTCGACGGTAAGCCCTATTTGTCTGTTATTTTCACGCCTTCCGTGACCCTTTACTAATAATGTTATTTGCTGTACGTTCCACGAATTACTTTTATAGTTTTCGGAGACGCCGAGGTGCCGGAATCCAGTCCCGCAGGTGTTCTTTTATGTGCCAGTAAATCTATCGTCACGAGCACCTTCAAATACCACCGGATTGAGGAGCCAGGATCGAACATGCCAAGTTGGGGTCAGAAATCCAGCGCCTCAACCGTCTGAGTCACTCAGTCCGGCGTGACCCTTTGCCTTCTTTAGCTGATACCCTTCTTCGGAGGGTTGGATCTCTTCCGATTTCTCCTACGATTAAAGTAAAAAGATAATGATCATGTCATTCTATTTCCCTTTAAGCCAATAATCCCAGCTTACTGTTGTGCCGTCGATGTGACAAAGACTTGTCTACTTACGATTCTGCCTAAGATTGTACGTGACAGAACTATCAAATTAATGTTCACAATTAATGTGTTTCATAATAATCGTTATTTGTATGCAAATACTAGTATCTGTAAGTAAGAAACCGTACATCCTTCATTATATCTTTTGACTTTCAAAATATTGCCGATAGAAAGAAAGATCCTAACCACATAACCATGCGGACCTCATCAAATGACTGGATTCGCCTGCTGCGATTTTTTTTTTTTTTGAATATTGGTGACAAATAAAACTCTGAGAATGTCAGTCTACGGGAAAACGTCCAACCTCCGGCGTTGTAAAAGATAACCGTCGCATGAGCTACAGTATGTGCGGTCGGGCATTATTATAACACCAACTTTAGGTTTAGTCCGGCTTCATGGCTAAATATTTAGCATGCTGCGCTTAGGTCCAAGGGGTACAGGGTTCGATTCCAGGCCGGGGCAGCGATTTTAACCATAAATGGTTCATTCTTATGGCTCGGGGACTAGGTGTCTATGCTGTCTTTAACATTAGAATTCATCATAGGTTGAGCTTCATCCTCACAGACACGCTGTGTCTACGCAGGCCTACGACGTCTACTCGAGAGACCTGCACCTAGCCTCTTCGGAGACCACACGTCATTATTTATTATCTTGCCTTATCTTACCGAGCGAGTTGGCCGTGCGGTTAGGGTCGCATTCGGCAGATTGTGGGTTTGAACCCCACTGTCGACAGCCCTGAAGATGGTTTTCCATTTTCACACCAGGCAAATGCTGGGCTGTACCTTAATTAAGATCACGGACGCTTCCTTTCCACTCCTAGCTCTTTTCTATCCCATCGTCGCTATAAGACCTATCTGTGTCGTTGCGACGTAAAGCAAATTGCTTTCACCGAGGTCTCAGTTCATTTGTGGCCGTGGCAGTATGGAAGCTGCTGAGGTATTGATGGTGCTGAGTAATGATATTCAGAGCACGACTAATGCGTCTGGATGCTATTCATAGGGCCGATCATGTTGCAATAGCAATTTCCAAGCCAGTGGGGAAAGCAATGGCAAACTACCTCGCTCCTCCTCATGCCTTGTGCGCCTCATTATGGCATTGCCATTGGTGTTCGTTGTTTCCTCTTAACCGCATACCTTTGGTGGTGCTATTTGAGGATCCAACCAACCTCTCGACTGATGGCCTAACATATTGTATAACTTCTATTACCTGCATATATTGTTATATTAAACTCTTCTCATGTTCTCAACTATTATTACTATCGAGTAATGTCACTCCAACTCAATTTATTTCCTCGAATGATAACTTTCATGAAAGGATTGGACTTCACTTTTTTTTTTTTTTTTTTTCTGTAAATCGCGGTTCAGTAGACGACAGTCAGCTGTTTCAAGAATCTCTCAGGAAAATGACTCAAAAGTTAGCCGCCAACAGGGAGAGAGTTTGAAACTTCAGCAGCTCAGCGGTTACCATGGAAACAGCCTCTAGCCCGCCTCATCGATCAGCATGACCTTGACTGGCCCTGACCCAGCGCGGGCATCGATTCGGCGACGCTGAGAAAACCAGCATCCGTGAGGAGCCTTCGTCTTAAAGCAGTGCTTAATAGATTGGGATACAGTGGCACCAGCTGAGCTCATAAGATCTCGCCAACAGTAAGGTCAACAAGCCCATAACAAATACGATTCAGTACGGTACTTGATTGTATTTGCCCATAATAATAATAATAATAATAATAATAATAATAATAATAATAATAATAATAAATGACATGTAGCCTCTGGACAAAGGAAAGGAAAGATCAACGAAGCCAGAGGATGTGCAATTACTGGGCAAACATCAAAAACCCAACCCAAACGCAATAGTTGAATATCGTGGTCTGCAGTCGGTCTATACGAAACGAGAAGAAGATGAAGAATAAGAATAAGAAGAATAAGAATCGTATGACCTAAGCTACCTCGTGCAAGCATCCGATTACTTCTGTTGAGTTTGATTCGGAGGCCGGCTTTCTGTCATAATGGAAGCTTCTTTTACCTAAAGAGAGACGCATTATTATAGCCGAGTGGCATCGCCACTGACTTTTCACCAAGACGATCTCGGTTCGAATCCGGACCGCCGGGCTTCTAACCCCAACTTGGCAGGTTCGATCCTGGCTCAGTCCGGTGGTATTTGAAGGTGCTCAAATACGACAGCCCCGTGTCGGTAGATTTACTGGCACGTAAAAGAACTCCTGCGGGACTAAATTCCGGCACCTCGGCGTCTCCGAAGACCTTAAAAAGTAGTTAGTGGTACGTAAAGCAAATAACATTATTATTACGAATCCGGACCGATGCATTAGCAATTTTTTGGAATGAAGTATCACATCCTTGTGGTTCGATTCCATATAAAATGGGATGTCTCGTGGCTATGAACAACAGTCTCGTAAAGCTACAAACATGCTGACGTGTATCTGTTTCTTAGCTGCTGCTGGCAGGTAAGTTGCGTCCAATGTTGTCTTCGTCTGTTGTTAACGGATTTTAAGGACGAAAGTTGCGACCCATAAGGGGTGTGCCAGTTCATTTTTAACAAATACAAACTATTCTGAATTTAAGAAATCGGAAAAGAGAGATCAGAATAAGGAAATGTTTTAGTAAAAGTAATTTCCTACTTTTCAACAACAAAATATTTTAAGATTCCAGTTTGTAAGGACTACTGCATTTAAGCACCTGACAGTAGGCCTATAAACTGAACGTAACCTAATCATTGTTTCAAGACAATGCCAGTGGTTTGCATATATCTACTTCTTCATCACCTTGTAGTTCAGGAGTCGACTGCAGTAATGACTCCTCTCCATTTTTGTCGTTGCCCTACGTCTTTTTGCCCGAAGTCGTTTCTCCTGGAGATCCTTTCCAATCCTGTCCTTCTTTCGCAGCTTCTGTCGTCCTTTCTACCTCTTTCCCTTTGACTGGTGTATTCCATGCTCTCCTTAAAGGGCCTGTTTCCCCCTTCCTCGTCATACCACCTCAGTTTAATTTCCTTTATCTTCTGGGTGGTAACAAGTATCCTAGCCCTTCCCCGAATTTCTTCATTGCGTAATCTCTGTAAGTTACACGCCCAACATCCACCGCAACTTTCTCATTTCAGTTCTGTCCCACACCTCCTGTTCTCTTTTCCGCCATGGTTAGATTTCTGCTCCACATATCAGTATCGCTTTTATTTCAGTCAATGAATGAAAATCCACAGCCTGTTTCCAGTCATTCGACCGGGTCAGGAATGGAATGAAAGAAGCCCCATCTAGCGGCGAGAGGATAGGAATTGTCCCGGCTGCCGAAGCCTGTCGCACTCCTCTGGGGCAATGATTAATGAATGACAGATGAAATGAAATGAAATATTGGAGAGTGTTGCTGGAATGAATTATGACAGGGAAAACCGGAGTACCCGGAAAAACCTGTCCCGCCTCCGCTTTGTCTAGCACAAATCTCACATGGATTGACCGAGGTTTGAACCACGGAACTCAGCGGTGAGAGGTTGGCGGCCTGCCGCCTGAGCCACGGAGGCTGTTTTATTTATTTCAATCAATAAACTAACCAATCTTCACTGCATCTAAGACAAGTGTCAGACTCGCTATCTGTTTTGTATATGTTTAACTTTCACATTTTCGCGCATACATTTTTAACATAATACTGAATTACACAAACATGTTAACCATACCCTAACTTGTTAATGTCTGTAGGCTGTGCCTGCCTCATAGTCCCATTTCCTGATACGGGATTGGGGATTAAGTGGAACAGACAAAACTTGTCGGAGTTAATATCAGTACTAATGCCAGCACTAATGCTTATAAATCAGTGTGCTTTTCTCTACACGCTCATTTTATATTGGGTTGACAAAATAACACTGGCCCTGAAAATATTTACAATACGACTGACGCGGGATTGACCCATATTAATGAACATCACAGAAGATGATGGAAATGGCCTCATCTGAAGAAATGAAAAACTGGGGATCCAAAAGTCCTGACTCCACTTCACCCAGAAACCACCGGCAGAACTCAACACGCGAAGATTCGCGTCGAGCTTTAACGTATGCATAACAGTAAATCTGTAAGGATACTGATGCAGGCCACGACTATCTCGCAATTCCCACTTGCACAGGTAAACGGCGTTGAGATTTCGTTGGACTTCGTTCCAGGCTTTCCTTCACTCGAGCAATGTTTTATGGTTTCGAACTCTTTCCGGATATTTACGGTTATTATTCGCTACAGAGCCCGTTTCATGCCCTTTTGCCTTTAAGTTTTGTATTGCGCACTTTTTTCCAGTTTGTCATTATTAATTTTCTATTTATCCGGTCAAACGCTTTTGTAAAATACTGCGTAAAAGAGTTATTTCCTTTCCACACCCATATGTTTCCTAGCAGGAGTTCCATTGCAGATATAGTTGATCGTCCATGCCTGAATCCTAATAGAGTTTCTGGGATATTTTCGTCAGTTGTCTCCTTTATTCTTTCTGTTATTATTTTTATAAAAGCTTTGAAAGGGACATTTTCCAAAGCATCGTCCTTGTGGTCACCTCTACCTTATATATCATTTTTGTGATTGAGTATCTCCATTGTTTATCTCTGTACATTTATTATAGAGCAGGGTCTCTCAAACGACCAAAATCTCACGCGATCAAATCGAGGCGCAAGAGCTCCGTGCACTGTGCATCGGTTCCACTCGGCTCGGCTCGGACCAACGCTTTGTCTCTGGGCTACTCGGCTAAGCTCGGTTCGGATTTTGAGCGCTACGGAGCAAGTGAGGAAGAGGGAGACAGGGGGAGCGAGCGAGACAGGCGTGGGAAAAAAGAGAGACAGCGCTATTGCTCCAAATTGAGGAGTGGGGGATCTGCACTTTGGGCAACCAAGCGAAGTCGTCTTTTGCACCGTGCACAGTGCGTGCACCAGGCGCATGCACCCTGAGAGGCCCTCTTATACAGTTTAGTCCATGTGGGTAGCAACAGATGAGCATTATCTTTTAAATATTCACTGTATTGTATAATTTTTTCTGGTCCTGCAGCTTTTTTGTTCTTGATATATTTAAAGATATTTTCGACCTCATCTGTAGTTAATGAGTCCACTCTTCTCTCATTTGTAAGTCATCTTTCTGTGCATTTTCTGGCATGTTATTGAGTCCTTCTTTGTTCACTGTATTCTGAAAGTCTCTCTCCCATTCCTTCATATCAATGTAGCGTGTCTGCGTTTGCTTCTTTGCACGTAATGCAATATATGGGTCTTTCTTAGCTTCCTCTACAATTCTCTTTCCCGAAATGTTTTCTTTTTTTTTCCTTTAAAACCTTCTTGTAAGTTCTCCTTTTCCCTGCATAAATGGCTAGAAGTGTAGAATCCGCAGAATTCGATTTTATTTGGTGTAATGTTCCAGGACATCTCTTATCAAATAGCACTCCTCGTCAAACCACTTTCTTGACTTCCTTGTTTTCACGAGAGTTGTGGCTTGTCTCAGGAGATCCCCAAGTGCCTGCATTGCTTCTTCCAGTCTTGAGTTATCTATAAGTGTTTCTATTTTTTTCTAGCTCATCTAATTTTTCTTCTACTTTTCCAATGTCTATTTTCCTTGAAACCAATTTTACTCCTTGTTTTTGTTTTGTTCGCAATTCACCCTGGATTTTAATTTTCATTGGAATATGTTTTCTCGAAGTGAATGTGCTCTGCTGTCCATATAGGGGTTATATCACCTTTGATTGGACCCCTTATAAGCGCAACATCTATAGCACTTTTTCCATTAGGAGGTATGTATGTTGGAACATTGAGATTATTTCCTGTAGTGTATCTTTTACCAGTTTAATTTTGTAAGTGGGAATATCTAGCCTGCAATTTAAATCACCAGCATTGATATGGGTATTGTCCTGTTTAAAGTTTACAATTAGTTGATCTAATTCATCTATGTCCATAGCCGTTGTATTTGGTTGGAAATAAGTTGATATTATAGTTATTTGTTTTGCTTCCATGAGTAGGCAATGTTCCTTTTGAACAGTTGAGATTATTGGGGTTATCCATGGTTTTACGAACTATAGGTCGTCCTCTTTCTCCTTGTTTGGCTTGAAGGTGGAAGTTATCATATTCCGAGTGCTGCCATTGATCGACTAGAAATGTTTCTGTGAAGATGATTATGTCGTATCCATTCAGAAAATCTATTGATGCAATATACATGGCAGTTTTAAGTCCCTCTATATTCCACAGCATGATGTTCATGTTTTCCATTTCTGTGCACTTTCTCAAGCTGTGTTCTGTTGTCTTACCTAAGAGACACTCTTTCGCTTTTCTGAAAAAAGCGGAAACGTCTAACGATAATTCTTGCTGGCCAGTATTTTGCTTCAGTTGTCCTTTCTAGGCAATCAAAAGGAATTCCTACTTTGAATGTTTTACTGCTGCTTTTACTTATAATTTCTTCGCATATCACATTGCTTTCAATTCCCGTTCTAGAAAGGAATTCTCTCATTGATTCCGTTGGGGTGTCTTGTCTCAGTCTTCCCATGAAGAGCCAGGCCATCTTGGCAGTTGCCTTTAAATCATCGTCTTTTGGACCGATGCCTGTTGTAACAAATTGCTGTGACTGTCGTTGTTTTCCTCTGACTCACTACTGTCCATGGATTCTCTGTTGCCATATCGGTTACCACTGCTTGATCTGGGACGTGGTTCTTGCCGTTTGCTAAAGGTGAAACATTATTTACTTCCAATGTGTTCGTGCTAGTAGTTTCTCTTGAGTTACCGGTAATATACTGTTCCTCGCGTACTGGTTTCCTTGATGTCAGTGGTTTCTTTCTATTCAGTATGGTCTGAACTTGGATTTCTGATTTCTTTTCCAATTCATTCTGGAAGTAGTCTGTTATACTCTCTGCCTTTTTTGTTAATTCCTGTATTACGGGATTAGTAGTAGTGAGAGCTTCTATTTTCAACATTACTTGTTTAATTATATCATCCTGATGCTTCATCTTCTGAACCTCATTTTTACAACTGTTGCAGAACCATGATAGGTTGCAATTATTTTTACTCATGATAACACACTCCCCTTGTTTTAATCCTACACATTCTTTATGGAACCATAAACTACAGGGACCATCAATTTCTATACCCAGTTTATTTGTAACAAAATCCTGTCCACAAACTTTACATTTCACCAAACACTCTTTGGTGGTGTCACATTTACTTTCCTTTGTTATTTCGTCAAGTTCAGTGTAGAGGACTATTTTAAAATCACGTTTTCCTAGATAACTCGTAATATATATTCTAACCTTGTGATGTTTGGAACATCACTGAATGTTTTTAATTATTGAACTATATATTTAATTGATAAGATGTATATATTTAATCACTGATAGGTCATGTTTAAATTAATATGTATATACCTATAGGGTTTTTATCATCCATTTCAATCATCATTTCATTTCTTTGTATCGCGGCTATAACGTATTCTGAACGAACAAATTATTGGGTAAAGTATTTCAACATCATGCATATTTATAACTTGCAGTAAATTTTCCAATAGCCGTTGTGAGGAGACCAGAGTCAGCAGGCTAATTTCAGCCCAATTTCAGGAAAAGTACGTCATCTAGGTTACGAGAGACCTTACCCTCTCTACCTCGTGAAGAGACAGTTGATACATTATTAACACCCACTTTTCAAACTCCGCTTCGGGACGCTTTATATCAGCGGGAAAGTTCAGCCTATGTGAATGAACGTAATGAAGCAACGTGATGGATCCACAGCTATACATCGGAGAAGGGATGAGACCTCGAATCTTACTGGACCATGTGATATGGCTGATGGAAGGAGACTTTTGAACCGATATATACCACCGACAAGGGCTGGAGAGGACATTCAGATTCTTATTAGCATTAGCAGTCGTTTTCACATTCATACTCTTATTCTTACTCGTGAGCAGATTGTCACTTGTATTCGGACATTCTGATTCTGATTCTCACTCTTGGAAGACACTCTTACTACGATTCTACGTCTGCACATCGGAGAAGATTTTAACTTAGTTCACTTCGCATCTGAGTATTGTACCAGGAAAAGTTGTGGGCAAAGGGCATGAGTAGGACCTCAGGGAGTGGAACTTGGTTTTGGAGCTGATACAGAGTAGGATAGACTCGCAGAGCGAATAATAGATGGTTAAAAATCTTTTTCAAAACAATTTATTAATTCTTCACCCTGCGATATGATTTTTGATTCAAATCTGGCATTGAAATTAAACGTTTGAAAGTAATCTTCCTGAATTCTGTTCATGAAAATGGCATAAATACTACTGATTTCAAAGTCTTTCATATGTGAGAATATGAGGTATTGAATTTCCACCTAAAGTCTTTCTAAACCTAAGCACACTTATAATTGTAAGTTGATATGAGAAATTAAATTTTGGTTAATAGTTTTCAGTTCTCAGTTCGTCACCCTTGATATATAGCACACTTGAAAAGCCTAAAGTCTTTCTACGAGATATGAAACTGAAATTTGAAATTAAATTAATCACTTCTGAGAAATTATGGGAACTCTGAAATATTTGTTCACACGCGGCACTGAAGTTTCCACTGTTCACAAATTAATGAAAAAAAAATTTTAGTCAGTTTGTTACTACTCACTTATGGCAAGAAATGTTGCTACAAAATGTCGAAGGATGGACATCTGGAATGTTCCGTGGAGAATCAGGATCGGCGATGTTCCCTTGACACACCATGTTGACGTTCCCGATGAGGTGATGACGGCTGGAACTGGATCATGTAGAATTGCAGCTCGTTAGGGTGATTTTTCGCACACGAAAAATTCACTTAGTGCGAGTAGTTAACACTGACACTGTCATTGACTGTTGAACACTATTTATGGCGTAATTGAAAGAATCACAGTCCTTCCTGTATGAATTACTATTTACAGTCGTTATTGAAACGTTCATAAATGCACAGTTCACACTTGAAAAGGCAAGTCGATAATCACAGTCTTTGAACACAGTCATTAAGTCACTAAGAATTATTTTCTGCTTATCCTGTTATTATAATGTTATATTACCTCAGAAAAGTTCTTAATTTTCTCTCAAATTACTGTAAGTCGTATACTGACGTGGCATGAATAAAGGAATACAGTTCAATACTCGGAAAGAAACGAGTTCTAGTGATTCTACACATTAGTTTCTGCAGAAGTTCAATATCATAAGTCTACACGTAATGACATATTCTGTGAACGTTAAATAGTTAATGTGTGCACTTCAATAAGTTCACTCGTATTACATTCTTAAATGTCTTTAGGATTAGACTGTAGTCGCGACGCGATATACTAAATATAGTGCGACGTCTTTTATAATTCTGTCGGCGATATAATTTCGCGTTCCGGAAATACGACGGAAAGTACTTTCACCGTGACTGCGCGAACATACTGTACGCGGGCCGGTCTCTCCTCTGTCTCACTCACACAGCTGTCTACTCGTCCTTGTACTGGCTTGCTGGCTGGCTGGCCTTGGCATATATAGATACCAGCGCTGGGAGGGGTAGCATCTCTCTCGGCCATGTGACCGTGATTACGTAATTTCGTTGAAACTTTAAATTATTATAACTCAACAACCATGGGATGAATTAATTCGAAATTCACAGGGATTAACTTTTATGACGTCCGCTATAATTCAGCGTTTGTCCCGTTGAAATTGGTTAAGGTGTTAAAAAGCTGGTAAAAGAAAAATTATTTCGAGAAATATCTCTAGGGGAGGTGAGCTTCAAGCGACAGGTGACGTCACTTGACTCCGCCTAGTGCACTCGTAGGGTCTGGCACATACTGGAACATTCTTTACATAGATGTTCGTACGTCGGTCGGATCTTTTATGCTGAAGTAATGTTTCTTTCAATTAATATGGACCAGGACCTAGGCTTTCCTGGTACAGTATATTCTACTCAAAAGTTACTCTCATTGGGACTTGTTATCTCAATGACGAGAGGTAGTCAACGGGAGACCGGTTCTGACTGGTATAGGGGAGGAGAGCTTTTATTATGAATTTAGGGTTGTGTCCCATTTGCGGTCAGTCCCATTTGCGGTCACAGCAAAATTTGTCCCATTTGCGGTCACTTCCAGTTCGGAAGAAAAAAGGAATGCGAAGAAAAAGCAGTTCGTCTCCCATTTGCGATCACTTTAAAGTTATCAGCAGTCTTTTGGGGTTTTCCAACGTCCATGCAGTAGGGAGACTGCTATTTAGGCTAGACTCAGGGATTCTCCCAATCCCTCCCTCGCACGAATATAACGTGATTGATTTTACGTCTTCTAACTACTTATTAATATTGAAAACATTTCCTAGCGGACAAAGTACTACGAAAAACGTAAAATGCAGCAATTTACTCAATTGTGCCGAAAGTTAAAGAGCTAAAAGGCCCAAAAAGGTTTCAAATCGTGAGTCTTGGATAGCTCTATCAAAATAACATACATACATACATACATACATACATACATACATACATACATACATACATACATTATCATTATAGACTGTTATGCCTTTCAGCGTTCAGTCTGCAACCCTCTGAGAATTTACTAAACGTCGCCACAATCCTCGATTTGCAACTAGTGTTGTGGCCTCAAAAATAAAATAAAAATCTGAAAATCACTTCCACCTGACAAGTTCGCCGTGCGGTTAGGGGCACGCAACTGTGAGCTTGTACCCGGGAGATAGAGGGTTGGAATCTCACTGTCGGCAGCCCTGAAGATGGTTTCCCGTGGTTTCCCATTTTCACACCAGGCAAATGCTGAGGCTGTACCTTAATTAAGGCCACGGCCGCTTCCTTCCCATTCCTAGGCCTTTCCTATCCCATCGTAGCATTAAGTCCTATCTGTGTCGGTGCGACGTAAAGCAGCTTGCAAAAAGAAAAAAAAAAAGTATCCCATATTGTATAATGGGGAGAAGGAAGTGTAATTTTACTGCTAAGTTGGAGATTAGCTACAATTGCTTCAAAAATGGGTGTCGTCCTGATTACGAACAGAATTGGGGTCAGTATACGCAGTCCTAAATTACTAATTCATCTCCTTCGTGTACAATCTATCATGCGTTATTTAATGTATAATGGGAAAGTGCCAAATGCATTGGGGGGGGGGGCGGCGGCATTCATCATAAAAAATATTTAGAAGCAAATCTATCACCGTTCAGACCAAGAAGGACTTGGAGTAGTGGAAGACAAAGGCTTCTACTATTCGTAAAATCGGGAGTAAATTTTTAACTCTATACCCGGCAGCCGTTGTCCCCCAAGAATCTACTTCGTAGTCACTTTTAGTGTGAGCTGAGTAAATCCCAGCAAAGTGTGCCTCTCCAGAAGTGAACATCTCGCCTCTACATTTTTCGACTTCCTGACGGGGAATCGAACCCTGTCCTTTTGCGTGAAAGGAGCACGCATTTACCGCCTCAGTTAAGCAGCCCCTGTTGATGCAAAATATTCACAACTGTATGCTTTGGAACAATAATACACTGTTGAACAGGTCTTGTGAATATTATGTAAATATATGTCTATGGAAATACGGTAACCGTATATAAGCACACTATGTAGAATATAATTGCATATTTTAATATTGTAATTTTAAGTGGGGATGGAGGTACATTCGTGTATGTGGGGCTATGACCTTACGCCATTCGCCGTCCCTCAATTGTACCTACAATTTGAGGAAAATAAATAAATAAATAAATAAATAAATAAATAAATAAATAAATAACAATTATAATAACAATAACAGTAGTAGTACGGTCTCAACTATCATGCGCGGGCATTCTGATTTGATGCTAATTAGGTTGCTTGAGTGTAATCCTGACGTTACATGTTACTCTGCCAGAAGGTAAAGAAACCTCTCAAGGGCGATCTATGGCTGATTTTTTTAAATTATGTCGGATAAACACTACATGGTCCGCCTCTGTGGTATAGTGGTTAGTGTGATAAGTTGCCACCCCTGGAGGGCCGAGTTCGAATCCCCGGTCTGCCACGAAATTTGAAAATTGGTACGAGGGCTGGAACGGGGTCCACACAGCCTCCGGAGGTCAACTGAGTAGAGGGGGGTTCGATTCCCTCCTCAACCACCCTCAAAGTGGTTTTCCGTGGTTTCCCACTTCTCCTCCAGGCAAATGCCGCGATGGTACCTAACTTAAGGCCACGGCCGCCTCCTTCCCTCTTCCTTGCCTATCCCTTGCAATCTTCCCATCCCCCCCCCCCCACAAGCCTCTGTTCAGCATAGGAGGTGAGGCCACCTAGGCGAGGTACTGGCCATCCTCCGCAGTTGTATTCCCCGACCCAAAGTCTCACTCTCCAGGACACTGCCCTTGAGACGGTAGAGGTGGGATCCCTCGCTGAGTCCGAGGGAAAAAACAACCCTGGACTGTAAACGCATTAAGAAAGAGAGAAGGAAGGAAAGAAAGAAAGAAAAAGAGAAAGAAAGAAAGAAAGAAAGAAAGAAAGAAAGAAAGAAAGAAAGAAAGAAAGAAAGAAAGAAAGACTTATTTTACTTTTAGGATCTGCTTTACGTCGTACGGACACCGATAGGTCTTATGGCGACGATGGTATAGGAAAGGGCTAGGAGTGGGAAAGAAGTGGACGTGGCCTTAATTAAGGTACAGCCCCAGCATGTGCCTGGTATCAAATTGGGAAATCACGGTAAACCATCTTCAGGGCTGCTGACACTGGGGTTCGAACCCACTATCTCCCGGATGTAAGCTCACACCTGCGTGCCTCTAACTGCACGGCCAACTCGCTCGGTAACCCTAAATGTATCACCAAAGAATTTTTACATGGGATCCGAAGACAGACGCTGCAAATGGTCTACAAAAGGAGCGTATTTTAGCAAATACACCTATCTTCATAGCTGTGCGCGTGTTGAGGTGTCGAAGCGCCCGAGTAGCGTTTCGTCCGAATTTCATGAACAGGCAGCTTAAGGGTTCGGCTGTCGGCAGCCCTGAAGATGATTTTCCGTTGTTTCCCATTTTCACACGATATAAGTGCTGGGGCTGTACCTTAATTAAGGCCACGACCGCTTCCTTCCAACTCCTAGGCCTTTCCTATCCCATCGTCACCATAAGACCTAGTAGCAAAAAAGAGATAATAATAATAATCTATTAATAATACAACTCTCACTAATCCACCATAAACAAATGCCCCTCTAGTTATGTTATACAATAAAAAGGATATTCTAAATCATAAGATTACCCCAAACTAAATTATTAAAAATTTTCAATAAGAAAAATATTTTTATAAATATTGTTTTGTTATCTAAAACATCCCAATGTACCAGTTAATGTTACTACTACTAGAACAAAAGTTTCATATGAGACTGTTTTAAAAATTGTATCTGTTTTATGTATCCCACGTCAACACTAAATCTCTTGTTCGCAATCTGGACAGGGTATATTTAGTTGTTCGGAATCTGGACGGTTTTTGCCTTGTCCGCAATCAAGACACAACCCAAAAAGGGTCGCAATGTCGAGGAAGTAGAGTGTTACAGCAAAACATTTATTTTGAATTTGAAGAAGTTTAACGGTTTAATACGCCCTGCTTTTGTCCTGCATTTCAAAAATCATTTGATTACACCCATATCCATCTGCTAAGCCTAAATAAAAGGTACAAATAAGTCCTATTTAGTCTCCTTTTCCCGATATTAACGCATCGTACTCAAGCGGTAAACATAATTAAAGAAATGAGTTTCAGCATCCCAATGCTAGCACGCAGCTGCCGCCAGTTATTTAAAAGGCTGTCTGCCTGTACCAGTCCTTGAGTAGGGAATTCCATATCCCCACTGATAAGAGTGATCGCAAATGGGACAATGTCTCACCGGTCAAAACTAGTTTATTTTTGTATTCTACCTGAGTGACCGCAAATAGGACTGACCGCAAATGAGACTGACCGCAAATGGGACGACACCGAATTTAGCTACGCTACTGTTCCGTAATACGGAAGAATACGAATGTATTCTCTCCATGAACATAACACATGGTAGTTTTGCACTTAAAATTAGGACTCATTACGACTTTATGTAAGGAGTACAGTAGGAAGTGTTAAGGACAGGAAACGTAGAAGTAGGACTGGAATCCAACAACAGAGAAGGCAGCCGGTACGAGATCCACATATCATCAGCTTCAAGACAGCAGAGTCTACATATGGTGAGCTTATGGCATAAGTTACTGCAAGTCTTCGCGCAACAATTCATTTTTAAAATTAATTTCATTCAATTTTTCTTTTGCTTCCGTAAGTTCAGATGTCGTTAAAACGCCGTTACGTCACGTTTTTCATCTTAATAAATAGCTGTTTTAATTTGTATTTTATGAAATGATTATTAATGATCCTTAAATTCCAAGTTAGTGTACTTAATGATTTGTGTTCCGTTCACCTCACCCCTGGGAGCTTTTTGAGTCTCATTACGCATTATTATTATTATTATTATTATTATTATTATTATTATTATTATTATTATTATTATTAATTATCTACTTTTGTTTTCAAGCCATAAGCTTGAAGACTGGCGCCCTTGGGATACTGTTTATGGAGAAACAATGACATATCATTTATTTATTTTAATATTAAAGTGACCCGCCACGTTATAATTTTGTCATACATCTGTGGGCCAAGTGGGTACGTCACAACCTTATAATCAATACTATGACGAACGTTTTATTGTTAACGCTTCGATCTATTCTATGTCACCACTTCCGCCGTAGTCGAAGTTGTTATTCAGTGGGGATAATTTTTAGTATATTACGATGTTATTCTGTACTGTGTAATTTCTCCCTGTGCAGAGGTTTCTATATTCCTTGATATTTTGCAAGCTGTTATTCTGTACCGAACAATTTCCTCACCAACACACATACAAAGCAGCACCAAATGAGCACTATCTCCTACCAGATCAGTTGATGTTAATAATCACCTTTCTGTAAGCATTTATACCAATCAAATCTACACTGTCACACCTCGCTCACATTAATATTTACCACAGTGAGCCATGATTGTCACTCCCAATTCACACGCATACGTACCGCCGCCATACTTAGCTATATAGTAAAACCGTCTCTGGGCCCTAGTCTCCGTATGAGCCACCTACCTCCGGAGAGATAGGTGGTTTATGAGCTACCGATACCGGTGCGCTTTAGCGCTCCTCTGTCGGTCATTATTTATAGTAGTTACTTTAACGAGTAAAAATTTGTGAAGTACTTAGGTAATGGCTTGTTGATAATTTGCGGTTCGAATTTATATTATTTTTAATTAATTTTGCGAAATGTTAACTAAAGGATCAAACACGTATCGTCCAATGCTTAGGCTGACACTTTTATTTTAGAAATATGGCATGTGTTGGCGCTTTACGGTTCTCCGTTTAGCGCCAACTAGCTACTTATTGCTTGGATATAGCAATTAGCTCATATCATATATTTGGCGCTTAATTTAATATAATTAATTAAATTTTTAGCAGATGTTAGGTGGATTTTGAAAAACAGCATTGTTGTTTGGCAGCATGTTTGGCGGTGCATCTTGCCTCGTCCCCGAGAACCAGTGCTTGTGCTTCATCTAATTGTGGAAGACATCATTATTGGTTGTGTCTTGGCTTGCGGAAGTGAGGATTTCTTGGTGGTCTTGGCGGGGATTTGTTAGTGGGGGGGAGGGGGGCTGTGTTGATTAGGTTCCCTAGGGTTTCGGCTACTCGATCCACCGAGGGGGCCCTGGGTTCGGTTGGGATTGGAGTTGAAGAAGGTTGAGGAGAAGTAATAATAGATTATTGGCTTGAAAACCGTCTCTGGGTGTTTGAGGCTCTGTATATAAAATCCCTATTCTGTCTATCATTCACAGTCATATTTAGAAAACGATAAAGTTTCAAGAGGTGAAATTGGTACCAGTTAATGATTGCTGTGTCTTATTTTCAGGAAAAATAAAACGAACCGTGACTTTTGTACTTTTCTTTAAGAAAAATGCGTTTCTATCAGCGAAGTTATAGTATTATTCGCCATGATGTCATAGGTACACGGCTATAACCTATCTATCGGCATGACGTCGAACTACAGTACGTACATCGTGACTTCTGTTGGCTTCCACAGGTACTGTGTATGGTGAGACGGGAACGTTCGAGAGTTAAAATTGTACCAGATATCGTGTACAAGAATAATGCAACGAAGACTATCATACTTGAACTATTTAGTGAAGAATGTTTTCAGTGAAATTAATGAATTATTTTTTACCCCCATTTATCTCCGTCAAAAAGCACGCAGTATTCTACAGTGCACCTGCTGGCCATGGCATCACGTTTGTATGGTCTGATACCATGGTTAGCCAATTCGAGTCCTGTTCGTTGAAAATATTTTTACCGTCAGAATGTTGGCCGGTATGGTAGGGGAGGTGGTGGTATACAATTTCTAATCACTAGAATGCGTGCCAAAAGTCTGGATTACCGAGCTCGATAGCTGTAGTCGCTTAAGTGCGGCCAGTATCCAATATTCGGGAGATAGTAGGTTCGAACCCCACTGTCGGCAGTCCTGAAAATGGTTTTCAGTGGTTTCCCATTTTCACACCAGGCAAATGCTGGGGCTGTACCTTAATTAAGGCCACGGCCGATTCCTTCCCACTCCTAGCTCTTTCCTGTCCCATCGTCGCCATAAGACCTATCTGTGTCGGTGCGACGTAAAACAACGAGCAAAACAAAACAAAAAGTCTGGATTAAATTCCAAACCTCTCCGCAGTGCTCATATGGAGGGATGGCATATGACGCTGTTGATGATAATCCGTTTTGGACAGTTATATGTAGCTTTCTGAAGAGTACGCAGATCCATAGACCCCAAAGTACAACCCCGAGCGACAACTGCACTCAATATGCTACCGGTTTTATTTCATTCGAATGACGAATAAAACCTGGAAAATGTAACTTTTATTCATAATATATATTAGAATTTTCAATTACTTTATAGACAGTAATTTCGACTGTCGAGGACAGGTTTATATACTAGTTGTTACATATTTTAATACAGTTTTTCGGTGTAGTTCCTGCTGTGTGTAGTGGCAGAAGAACCATCCATGATATTCTCCGCTTGTCATAATACGTGACTGAAAGGGGGGCTTTCAACTTGTGAGCGTGCATTGGCGTCCATGGAACCCTCTGGCGTTAGGATTGTCAGATTTTAGAGCTGCAAGAAAGGTAAATTTGATAACCAGAAAACTGCAGTATTTTGATACGCTCTCAAAAAACCAGATACGCACTTCAACTGGATAGGCACGTCACAAGATATTCGCTTAATAAGTGACTGCAGCACTGATGACATCTGGATTGGATTTCAAACATTTTAAGAAAATATTTACAAGACGTATGACTGAAATTGAGGACACTTTTTCTTGCATCAGTCCGCTTGTGATTCATTTTGAAAACACTCCTTCAGTATGAGCATTTAAGCAGAATGCTCATAAAAACACACGAGTTTCTCCAAATTGGGTACAGAAACTCTATTTGACTTACACTCCTGTAACATGATCACCATCAGTTTCATTGATCTTATTTTGATAAACGTCTGATCGAAACCGGAAACTCACAAACACGACAGTTGGACATCAAAGTTTAATCGAAGGTATCGAAAGTATAGAATTTGCTACCGATTATCGACAAAATATAGTCTGATTCGTATGTTATAAGTTTAGCTATTTGTGCGTAATTAAAAAAAACACAGAAAATATTTACGAGAGGTGTTTTATAATACGGGGGACTTCAAACAGTAAGGCTAAAATATTGGTGATAACGCGACCGTACCTGGCGAAGTTTAGTGTTTTGTGTCACATTTCTCACTTTCAGCTTATCTATATGACCTTCCTTGGTCAGTTCTTGTTCCTTTCTGACGCCGACGGTATTAAGTTTGCGAGGCCTACAAAGTCGTTCATTTCACGCCCTTCTTGAACATTCTCTTTCTTTTGCCGATGCCTCCAGGACTGGAACTCTTTCTTTTCTGATTACTTAACCCTACTTGTTTGCTGTTGCACCTGGTGCTGCATAAGGTAGCTATGGATATCCTCCATCTTGTCCTCTTGGTAGCCAGCCGGTTTACTTCAGTCCAGATGTTCCCAGCTTCCATGTATTCTTCTTCTTCTTCTTCTCCAGGTCTTTCTTAATGTGTGGCCGATCAACCGCCACTTTTTCTACTGGACATTATTTTTGTTGGTTGTTGGTTTGTCTTCCACAGGCCCTCATTTGACATAACATCTAGCAACCGGTTGATTCTGATTAATGTTATTGGTTTTTATATTCTGTTAACTACGTTTGCGGAAACTCCGAGGTGCCAGGATTTTGTCCCGCAGGAGTTCTTTTACGTGCCGTTCAATATGGCAACACGAGGCACCTTCCAATACCACTGGATTGATTCAGGGCTCAGAAGGCCAGCGTTCTTACCGTCTGAGCTGTTCAATCCGACAATTAGAATTAAGAGCGAATAGTTGTCCAGCTGTACTTCCCCTTAAAACAATAATCACCATCACCATTCTTAGTATTAAACTTGAACACTGTGAAGTAGCAGTGGTTCGCTGCTTTGTAAGTTCGGTATGCGAACTTCCTCAGCTGTGATTGAGGTGCAGGAAATCAAACTATTCACCGCATCGTAGCAGGAAGTCCGACGAGAGCGTTGTCTGGACAGGGGAGGACTTTGTGGAAACATTGTACAGTCCATACACTGTTTGATAAACAGGACATACGCCTATGACAGTCGTAGGCTAAAGTTGTTCATTTCAGTATTTTGCTCCAATATATAAATAATGTATCATATTTTATATGCGATATAAAATAATAATAATAATAATAATAATAATAATAATAATAATAATAATAATAATAATAATAACTTGTACTTCCCCTTTGAGCAATAAACACTTCCTGAAAGAGAAATATATCTGGCAAGTCACTCCATTTTTGCAAAATTCTTACTTGTACTATACGACAGTAGATTCATTGACCCATTAGTGATGGTGGTGACTTGTTTTAAGGACCAAAACGATTAGATTATCTATCCCTCAGTGAGAGACGAATTTGTATGATAAATTTTAGTACATGTTAATGGAGGAATGGGAAGGGCCTGCTCGAGGTTAATGTCTTCACTTTGGCAGTGAACTTGTGAGCCGAAAGCTTTATCAACTAAATGACACGGTAATTGGCTGGATACGAGAAACTGGTTCTACTGGACCTCGTAAGTCATCCTTTAAGTGTTTCTTGACTTGGATATCGAACCAGGACCTGTCAGATTTGGTGCGCTTTCTTGATATATTACTGGCTATTAGCAGCGACTTCTTGTTGCTTCGCGCTTGGGATTTTGAGAAGTTGCTCTCTTAAGGCCCCTTTACACGCTGTCATTTACACAGATCTGTCTGTACAGACCGTGTTTGTGAAGACAAGTCGTTGCGTGTAAATGAATCGCCGACCGTAATTTTGGTCTGTACTGCGGTCTGTGTTCAGCCTGTGCAAAGTCTGGCGGAGTTTGAATTAACAAAGACCACGCGCAGACAAGTCTGAGCGTGTAAAGCTTGCGCAGACAACGCTGCAGACAGATAGCACAGTCCTTCGTCTGGGAGAGTGTATGTAGTGTTGTACTGTAGCGTACTGTTTGCTCTCAATAGATGAACAGCTATGAGTGAGTTTACTCAAGATTCCCGTAATTGTACCCGTACATTTATGACTGAATTCATAGAACTCTATAAATCATTGCCAAGTGTTTGGAAGATCAAGAGCAAAGAATACAGTGTCCGCAATGAAGAAAACGCGGCATATGATGTATTAGTTTCTAAACTAACATTTCCTTATCACAACTTGTCCATCTATCACGACATTAAACATTAAAATTTAAGCCTAGTAACTATTTACACCAATCTTGAAATTGTATTTTAATCAATTAATTAATTCATTAATTTTGTCCTAGATGTTAACAGTGTTATATGATCTAGGACAACATGCAGGCCTTCGTGAGTTCAATTAGTGCTTCATGTCACAATTCTGTACCTGATCCAGTTATACTACAATTACAACACACATTGTGAATGACTGCATGAATAGGTAAATGAATGAATGATTGCACGATTGAATTGTATTCATGCATTTTGCATGACCCAATAAATACCGCTACTGTTCTCTCCCTGTCACGGATAACCACCAGATGAAAAGAGAGCCCTTATTATTGATGAATGAATGAATGAATGAATGAATGAATGAATGAATGAATGAATGAATGAATGCACTTAACTTACAGAACGGAACTCCAGCAGCTGAGGAAGGAACACGCAATCTATTTTACCTAAGCAAAATAATGCCTTTGAATTCTCACCTTTAAATATTCCTCTCTTGGAACTACATACAGGCCTATAGCACGGCATGTTTCCGGAATGATGTGGCTTAAAGATGAACGAGACACTATAGCAGAAAATTTAAGGTCCGCATAGCTCTTTCCCGTTGCCAGAAACCTCAATGTTACTACAAGTCTTTCTAAAGTGATTATCGATTCTCTCATTACACTGTCTTCTCTCCTTATATACGGTGTGAGACATACTGCAACAGCACTAAGAATTTCTCTTCGTCCATTCTCAAGTAGTTAAACCAGCCATCTTTTTCCAATTTTAACTCCTTCAAAAGATCAACGTGCGAAAGCGAAACGTGTTGTAGAAGCCAGTCTTTTGTCCACCTTCTACGTTGTGATTTCTTCCGCTTTTTAACTTCCGAAATAACAACACTAGACAGAAGTACTACTTTGTAAATTAATTTAATTAATGGTGCCATGGTCAGGAAATACTACCTCCGCTCGTCTCGATTAGAAATACAGGACTGTGCGAAATTGTACAAATGGTCGGAACGTGTAAACGCAGCGTGAACAGTGCAGACCAGATGTGCAGACGGTCGTTGCAAACGTGGTCTGTGCAGACAAGTCTGAACGTGTAAAGGGCCCTTTACAGTGTGATCCAATGTATATATTCGATGCCGACTGATTGAAAGTACTGGTAAAAGCCATTATCTAGCATTTGGAACGGCGCCCATTGCACAGGCTCGATCGATACTTACTGCTTGTAATTTCAAAACCGAACTAAACCTTATTTAAAACAGGTGTCTATTAGCATTGATACAGTGCCAAAGTGTGCTTAAATTTCCTTTCGTGATTGCTCTCTCTGCGTAATTTACAATTACAAATGTCTTCACTGAATTTTCTGCCGTTAAGTTATGTAGCGGCGAACCTAGATGCCACCTGTATTTGGCCAAAATAAAATACAAAGCTGCGTCCATCTTTGAAGTGTAAATAGTCAAGTAATCTCTCTTCACGTCACCGAGCAACTTGGCTACGCGGTTCGAGCCTTGTAGCCGTAAGCTTGCATTCGGGAGATAGCAGTTTCGAATCCCGCCGTCTGCAGCCCTGAGCATGGCTTTTCATTTCCACACCAGGCTGCGTTTCCAATCCCAGCCCTTCCTCATCCTTCTGTCGCCGGAAACCTTCGATTTCGAATTTCGAATTTCTTCTCATAATAATAATAATAGTAATAATAATAATAATAATAATAATAATAATAATAATAATAATAATAATAATAACGAGCGGAGTGACCACGCATGTTAACAAGGTATGGCTGTGGACCCAAGCTCTGCATTTGGGAGACGAGTGTGTTCGAACCCCACCGTTGGCAGTTCTGAGAATACTTTCCTGTGGTTTCCCAATTTTCTCTTCCAGGCAAATCCCGGGACAGTTCCTATTCATAAGCCACAGCCGCTTCCTTCAATCCCCTTGACCATTTTCATTCCATATAATTAATTTCATCTTCATTAGCTCCTCAACTGAGGTTGGTGTCAGCAAGGGCATCCGTCCGTAAAACATTCCATATACTTTCATCTCACCTCATCGCCGACCCCGTATTAAGAGACTGCCATGCTGTGTGCCTCAGATGGTTGAGGTTCTGGCCTTCTGACCCCAACTTGACAGGTTCGATCCTGGCTCAGTCCGGTGGTATTTGAAGGTGCTCAAATATGTCAGCCTCATGTCGGTAGACTTACTGACACGGAAAAGAACTCCTGCGGGACTAAATTCCGGCACCTCGGCGTCTCCGAAAACTGTAAATGTAGTTAGAGGAACGTAAAGCCAATAGCATTATTGGTATACATTATTATTATTATTATTATTATTATTATTATTATTATTATTATTATTATTATTATTATTATTATACGCCGTATTAAGTTCTTGCAGCAGTTGCTTTGTACTCTGAACAAGAGCTTCCAGAAGTGTCCCAAATAGTACCAGTATGTGATTTGTATTTATGTACTGGAGAAAAATTCAGTAATACTTTAGCATAATATCATTATGTAAACAACTTTCAATTCTTCTTGTTCCAGAGAAAATGCTCATAATCTGCTGAACACTTTATCATTGCTGTAGTAGAGTTCTCGACTTCTTTCAAATACTAATTTAATGTCAGAATAACTGTAATTTTTAGAAGAGTTTGACAAAAAAATTCCATTAATACTTGATTTCCACGCTATTTTTAAGACCCATTTATACGAGGTATTCTGATGTAATACAGTACTTGTAAAACTGGCCAGTAACATTCTGAACATGAAGTACCAGGTGAGAAAGTAACGTTTTGTGTTGCAGTGAGCGCAGATGGCCACAGCCGCCGGCCCACTGAACCTGATGGCCTGTGTTCGAGAGTCTTCTCCACAGGAGTTGCAGCCAGACAGCGAAACGTCCCGCCATGGTGAGTACGGTATCTCGTAATATTCATCTGACAGGTTGAGAGAATCCACCCTTCATCATTAAACTTTCAGCAAGTGCACGGCCAGAAATATCGGTTTCACTGTGAGGTTATTTTTTTGAATAAACTAATCCGGTTATGAAGATAAATACACAACTCTTGGTAGCATATAGACTATTCCTCTAATCACTCTTCTCAGTTCTTGGGGAACTAACAGTTTTTAAGCAAACAATACAAAAAAGGAAGAAAGTACACCCTAAAATTGCTTTGTGTTAGTCTGATACGTTGTAATATCTTGTTGAACTGCCATCGACATTGATTTACGGAAGTAACTCGGTCTGCTGACCTGCCATCTAATCGAGTCGATGGTTAATTACTAAACTGTTTCTAGAATATCTATTAATCTTCCGTCTACATTGTTATTACTTTCAGAACTAACTCAAGAATATATTTACTGGCCTATCACCTACAGTATATCTTTTTGCATTTTCATTATATGTAATGTGCCGTGCTCGGACTGACGAACGTTGGTAATCACTCTGGAGAGTAGCTCTCTGTCCTCAGCCATCCTGAGCAGGTAGTTCGCCTTGCTGATAACTCGTCCATATTTCAGTATTGTTCATTCATGAGATCTATGTTCGTCCCAAACAGGATCCCTTCAGGGTTAGTTAGACACCTCACAGTCAAAACTAGTTTCCTTCTTGTTAGTAAGTCAGTCCAAGGAATTCGCAGCATTTTGCGATGAATTAATCACAGTGCCATTGACTGTTAACAGTGCACTCACGTGGCGATCACGACTGAAAACCATGAAGTTGCTCTCGTTGCATTGATATTGAGGCCGAATCTTAATCCAGCTGTGGTAATTTTGTTAATAATGTAGATGGTGGTGGTGATTATTGTTTTAAGAGGAAGTACAATTGGGCAACTATCCTTTAGGCCCGTATTCACCAACGCGAGTAAAATATTTTATCTTGGTTTAAAGGTAAGAAAACCGAGATAATATTTACATTCATTTGTATACTCCAACAACATTATCTCGGATAACGGGTAATATCTCGGTTTAAAATTTTATCGGAGAAAGGTTGACGCAAGTGTAATAGACCCATATAACTTGGAAACAATATTCTTTAACTCATGAGTAAATAATGCAAATATCGATTATTATTATTATTATTATTATTATTATTATTATTATTATTATTATTATTATTATTATTATTATTATTATTATTATTATTATTATTATTATTATTATTATTGCTTGTGAGGTGTAGCTATGAAGTTGTTTACATTATTATTATTATTTACGTAGTTATATCCGGACTTTATTTGGTATAATCATGATCGTATTATTTGTGAGGTTATGTCATGAAACATCGGCTGTATGTATATTATTATTATTATTATTCTTTTCCTACAGCTTTTCCCACACATGTGGGGTAGCGGGCGCGAACTGCGTCGCCAATGTGGATTTGCCCCTGTTTTACGGCCGGGTGGCCTTCCTAACGCCAACCTATATGGAGGGATGTAATCACTATTGCGTGTTTCTGTGGTGGTTGGTAGTGTAGTGTGTTGTGACAAACACAAACACCCAGTTCCCAAGCCAGAAGAATTAATCAGAGGCGATTAAAATCCCCGACCAGCCCAGGAATCGAACCCGGGACCCTGCGAACCGAAGGCCTCAACGCTGACCATTCAGCCAATGAGTCGGGCATCTGCTGTATATCTATATATATATATATTAATATGAGTTTATTTAATGTAAGAACACTTAATTAATGGTATATAATTTATTATTGCCTTTATATGTGACGTATAATCCACTGCAATATTGTGGAACACACTGTAATAAGTCCAGAACAACACTATATGCGACTAGAATTATGTAGAAACGTCCCTAAATTGTTACTAGGCTATTACAGATTCTCCAATTTACGAGAAAATATGTTGTCATGTTCTTCTAGAAGCCTGGCCAGGCAACGTATATAAACAGGCAGTCTTGATGGTAGAGTTGCGTTGTTTTAATGAGACTTGTGCGGAAGTCGTGTTAACGGAGTGTTTGAAGTCAAGTATGTGAATTCGTAATGCTGGTAGTTGGTTGTGATATGGTACTGTAGCAGTCAGATGTTTGTTCAAGATGGCAGTGCATTAGTGCGTGTGAATGTGTGTAAATAACTTGTAAATAAAATAGTGTACGCAACTGACAGCATTTTGTGTGCGTCTTTGTGGATACATCAAGGTTGGTCGGTAAAACAGAAAATCTAAGATAATAGTTTTTCAAGATGGCATCTCGTAGACGGCTGGAATATTTAACTGAAAGAGAAATTCACAACGACGAGGAATATGGCCAAGATTATTCAATAAAATGTCCTAGGTGGATAAAAAGAACGCACAGCATACTTTGAGGACTTCGATGACACTGATTTTGAAAGACGTTTTAGGTTATCTGAAGCTTCGACACTGTCAGTGTTATCCATGATCAAACATAATCTGGAATTCTCAACATGTACTGTACTGTACTGTATTGTAGGTAGATATAAAATGAATTCTCGATTGTAGCTTATATCTTATACGGTACACGACTGGTTTATTATTCCAATGAAGAACTAAGGAATATTGTCTTATTTTTTAAATTAAATGTACACTGTATAGGCTATCATTTGTTTTCTTATTATCTATGACAGGGCCTCTCAAACGCCCAAAATCTCACGCGTGCAAACTGAGGCGCAGAGTTCCTGTGTACAGTGCATCGGTCCCACTCGGCTCCGCTCAGACCAACGCTTCGTCTCTGGGCTACTCGGCTAAGCTCGGCTCAACTCGGCTCGGATTTGGAGCGCTACGGAGCAAGTGTGGAAGAGGGAGACAGGCGGAGCGAGCGAGACAGGCGAGGAGAAAGAGAGAAACAATGCTATTGCTCCAAATCGATAAGTGGGGGTCTGCACTCTGGTCAACCAAACGAAGTCTTCTTTTGCACCGTGCACAACGCAATGCACTGGTGCATGCGCCCTGAGAGGCCCTGCTCTATGATAATGTTTTCTACCACCAACAATTCCTTCTCTTGGAACGTCATATTAGGCTTCTTGCTTCATTTCTGGTTAATAGCGGACATAATTTATGATCAGTTATTTACAAACAGCGGATGTAATTAAAAATTTGTTCACATTTTGATAATGGCGGCAGCACGTAGACATTTGTTTTCAGTGCGTCATTATGAAAAATTGAAGGTTCAAATTCAGATTTAAACTAAAAGTTTTGTAAACCGACACAGTGGATTCTGTGTGGTGAATACAGAAGCGATCGTTATCCGAGATAATGATACTATCCGAGTTTTGGAAAGCTGCGATAACAGAAAAAGTAACTGTCGTTGGTGTAGGCTATACGGGCCTTAGTCTATAAAATACTGTACAGGTAGGCCCTCCAGGCTATCGCATAGAGAGTAATTATTGTAAGTTGCCATTAGTTACTTACGCTATAAAATGCCGATCGACTGCTGGCATTCAAACCAACCATGAGCTAAAAAGACGAGCGCCTCCACTGTTGAAGAGCTCGACTACTCAAGAGGTGGTGGTGGTGATTATTGTTTTAAGAGGAAGTACAACTGGGCAACCATCCTCTATATAACACTAATCAGAGGGAAAAATGGAAGGGATCCGACACTTCGAAAA
The DNA here is from genome assembly GCF_040414725.1 of Anabrus simplex. Taxonomy (NCBI): domain Eukaryota; kingdom Metazoa; phylum Arthropoda; class Insecta; order Orthoptera; family Tettigoniidae; genus Anabrus; species Anabrus simplex. The sequence continues at coordinate 336,898,124 of NC_090267.1, read as the reverse complement.
ATGAAGATATCGGCCGAAGTAAGGCAAGGGCCAAGAAAGGCGTGAAAATGAAAGACTCCCTAGCCCTCGCAAACCTAATAGCGTCGGGGTCAAAAAAGAACAAGAGTTGACCAAGGGAGGTCAGATAGGATAGATGAAAGTGAGGAGCCTGGCACACAAGTAAGTGGAAGCAATGCTAGGGCTCAGCTGAGGACCTCGTGGTCGCCAACCCACGCTCCAAAGTTTAGAGCCCCTGGGGCACGACGTCTCAAGAAATTCAGGCAAGGAAAGAGAAGGGCCACGAAAATGTCAGGTATACGTATACAGTTGGATTCGAAAAAGACCATGAGTTGACAAAATGGATATCGGGCGAGAGAGGGATGATGCAAGGAAATCTAGCACAAGTAATGGAAAAACACGTTGCTCACAAAAAAATGGGTCCCTGGAGTTGCGAGATGTCTAACATCGTTTCTCTCCGAATATATTTTTCTGATTTACGGAATGAAACGGTGCCTTTACTGGAGGGACCTAGTGTTTACGGTGCACTGTGTCTTCTCGTATAGGCTAGAGCAATTTTGTTACTTTCCTTGACCTGTCTCAGTCTAATCCTTGGCTTTGACAATATGACTGAGGTATGAGCGATGCTAGTAATGCCATTCCTTGTGTAGCCAGTCCCTTCTATGAATTGTGTGAAAATGTTGCTCATGGGGTCGGTTGATGCATGCATTTCAGTGGGCTTGGCAGATTGATATGTAATAGCAACTTCTGACTCGGTGAGGAAAGCAACGGGAAATTACATCATTCCGCATTTCCCTTGTACTCGTCTTCAGTGATGCCTAGGCCATCTATGACAGCTGATGGCAGAGCTGTTGAGGATCCATCCAGCCTTAGGGCTGAAGACTGAACATACATACAATGAAACAGGTCTACACATTGAATAAAATAATGATGTACATTCAAAGAAATTAAAAATACATCTACCAAGAGTGAACATGAATGGGAACATAAAGAAATCAGGAGTCACTGCTCTCTTTTGGCAGCATATAAGAGATTTATGTGAAAGAGGGACAGTCTATTGAGTGCTATAAAGAACTAAACTCTCCCCTATGTCACTTAGATATGTTTCATAAGTCAAGAGCACATTATCAGACGTTAAACATTACTAAGATTTACGCTCGAGGGCTGCTCAGAGCTACCACCTCTCTGAATGAAAATGTCAAGTAATCACATAGTCTCTCTTTTAGTAGGCTATTAAAGATTTATGTGAAAGAGGGGTAGCTGTAACGAAGGGATCAGATGGTGAGAGACCTCGGCTGAAAGTGTGCCAACTTGTTCAGTCGGAGTTCAAAGTGCGTTAAATATTCACTAGGGCCCTTTCTTGATGTCTACAATACGATATTCAAATTGTTTATATTTATTTTACAATTTGATTTACGTCGCATCGACACAGACTGTGGGAAAAGAAAAATATTATTATTATCATCTCGATTTTGACCATCTAAGGAGCACACAAAATAATCCAATCATTCGTTTTATTTGCTTGTTTCTAGTTTGCTTTCCAGTAGCTTCTTCCTTAGCTTTGCTTTTTCCTCCTCTCTTATGTCCAAATTAGATCTGTTTTCTTCTTTTCTTTGTTCTGGAAAGCCTTGAAATTTTATATCAGTGTATTCTGTTATCACCATCTATTCAGTGTTTATCTTCATCCCTTGGACCCATTGAGTACCATTCTTACTCTCGTAAACATGGTTGAAAGGTCGATGTGTTAGTACTGTTATCCCTCATCGTTATGTAACCGAAAAACTTAACTCCCTCCTATCCCTGATCGTTTGTGACACTTTTCACTTTCTTCGTTCTTGTAGAGGCTTTAATTCTTTTATGCCTTCAATCTCCTTTATCTGTTTTCAGTGGGCGCCAAACTTTCCTCACGAATGTTCCTTCCTCCCTCTCTGTCTTTTCAGTTTCTCCTGATTTCGCGGAGAAAATGTTTTCCGTGAATAATAAATAGGCTGTACAGTATTGCCACGCCAATTGTGAAATTCCAATCAAACAAAACGCATCTTTCAATAAAACCTGCAGAGCTTCAATTCCCATTCTGAAACATTGTACCGGTTGTTTGATGTAGGAACATGTTCATGTCAGATCATTCAGGGGGTAATAAAGCAGTAATCAATTTACATTTGGAAAATGAAATAGCCTGCAATTACTGCTGTAAGAAAAGAGTTATTAATCAAGTAATTGACTCCTTTTCGCAGTCGTTTTGCTTAAGCCTACATGAGTATTGGATTTGTAACATTCCATTCCGAGCACTAGTAATTGTATATCACAGCCTGTTCATTGTTTACGCACATAGTTCGTTGTTGTTGGTATTCATTGGGGCAGGTGTGAATAGCGATCAAGAGTAATTTAGCACGCCTTATCGTACCCGTGCGTGCTTGTTCACGGGAATAGACTCAACAAACTGCCTGCATAACTTTTGAAGTCATCTGGTGAACTCGTACCTAATATTTCAGCGTAATATGTTATTGTTTCTATTCCGAATGCATTTGTTAAGTACCGTGTCGAAATTAAAGGCATCTGGACATGAAACCTGCAGGTTTTGAGACTCTTCTTGTAAGTACGCATCTAAGAAACTAGGAATGCAAACAGCAACAACTCACATTAAACAGTTCAGATTTCTACCCCAACTTTTGTACAATGCCGCAGACGTAGATGTTAGGCCCTTCTAAACAACAAGCATCAACATCGTCTCGGAAGATATTACTTTGAGTCAGTTCCTTTTGTGCTTAAGTTTATATATATATATATATTTGCTATTTTGCTTTACGTCGCACCGACACAGATATGTCTTGTGGCGACGATGGGATAGGAATGGGAAGGGATCGGCCGTGGCCTTAAGGTACAGCCCCAGCATTTGCCTGGTATGAAAACGGGAAACCACGGAAAAGCATTTTGAGGGCTGTCGACAGTGGGGTTCGAACCCACTATCTCCCGATTGCTGGATACTGGCCGCACTTAAGCGACTACAGCTATCGCGCTCGGTGCTTAAGTTAATAACACTAGTACCCAAAATACTTCAAAAGCATATCGTTATTAAACTGGGCTCTCAAAAGGAAAATATTTCCCTCCATAAATATCAGATTACATTGTTTTTAATGTAGACTTACGTTCCTCGACAACGCATACATGGAAAAAAATTTAAGACGCTTTTAGTGTTCGGGTAGAACGCGTAGATCAATTTTAAGACGCTTTTAGTGTTCGGGTAGAACGCGTAGATCAATTTTAAGACGCTTTTAGTGTTCGGGTAGAACGCGTAGATCAATTTTAAGACTCTTTTAGTGTTCGGGTAGAACGCGTAGATCAGTTTTAAGACGCTTTTAGTGTTCGGGTAGAACGCGTAGATCAGTTTTAAGACGCTTTTAGTGTTCGAGTAGAACGCGTAGATCAGTTTTAAGACGCTTTTAGTGTTCGAGTAGAACGCATAGATCAGTTTTAAGACGCTTTTATTGTTCGAGTAGAACGCATAGATCAGTTTTAAGACGCTTTTAGTGTTCGAGTAGAACGCGTAGATCAGTTTTAAGACGCTTTTAGTGTTCGAGTAGAACGCGTAGATCAATTTTAAGACGCTTTTAGTGTTCGGGTAGAAGGCGTAGATCAATTTTAAGACGCTTTTAGTGTTCGAGTAGAACGCGTAGATCAGTTTTAAGACGCTTTTAGTGTTCGGGTAGAAGGCGTAGATCAATTTTAAGGCGCTTTTAGTGTTCGAGTAGAACGCGTAGATCAATTTTAAGGCGCTTTTAGTGTTCGAGTAGAACGCGTTGATCAATTTTAAGACGCTTTTAGTGTTCGAGTAGAAGGCGTAGATCAGTTTTAAGACCTTTTTAGTGTTCAAGTAGAAGGCGTAGATCAGTTTTAAGACCTTTTTAGTGTTCGGGTAGAACGCGTAGATCAATTTTAAGACGCTTTTAGTGTTCGGGTAGAACACGTAGATCAATTTTAAAACGCTTTTAGTGTTCGAGTAGAACGCGTAGATCAATTTTAAGACGCTTTTAGTGTTCGAGTAGAACGCGTAGATCAATTTTAAGACGCTTTTAGTGTTCGGGTAGAACGCGTAGATCAATTTTAAGGCGCTTTTAGTGTTCGAGTAGAACACGTAGATCAATTTTAAGACGCTTTTAGTGTTCGAGTAGAACGCGTAGATCAATTTTAAGACGCTTTTAGTGTTCGGGTAGAACGCGTAGATCAATTTTAAGACGCTTTTAGTGTTCGAGTAGAACGCGTAGATCAATTTTAAGACGCTTTTAGTGTTCGAGTAGAACGCGTAGATCAATTTTAAGACGCTTTTTGTGTTCGGGTAGAACGCGTAGATCGCCGAGACTGTTTAACTTTCTATTATATTTAATGTCTCAATTGACAGGTAAACGAGGAGGCTACATGTTGCAAAAAAAAAAAAAAAAAAAAAAGTCTGAAATCTATTTTTCATGAAATAGCGCTTCAAAGTAAGGCAAAATTTGTGCTAAATATGTGACGTCACATGCATACTCGGTTATAAGATGGTGACTCGTGCGCTCAGTTGGAGGTTAGCTGTCGTGAATACATCGTGGTCAGTTGTATAGAATAACCAGGGGCGAAGCGTCAGGGGAGACAGGGTAGACAGCGTGTACCCTTAACATTTTGTGAAAGAAATAGTGTCTAGTTAATTCAGTTACTTTTTAGAACATTAAATATTTCCAGATTCGTGACATTATTGTATTCCCCGCTTTACTTATTTTCGTCTCACTTCGGTAATGCTAAGGCTCGCGTTAGTTACACGAAGCACGTAGGCGAAAGTAGACGCTGTCCATTCTGTGTATTTTCCCGTTGATTTTCAAATATTTCAGATAGAGCAACACTAACGCTATCTGTAGGTGCTGACTGTGGAACTATGACTTTCCTATAGCGAGATGTCTCCGCCCAGTAGACAGACTTACCAGCGTCTCTTCTTGCTCTCATTGGCTAGTATTTGGATCTCTCTTATAAAGGTGCTCTTATTGGCTACCATCTTAGACATGCTTTTAATGTTATTAATTTGAATTTAAGACACGTTTAAAAATAAATTAATAATATTTAAATAAGAAGTATAGTAAACTTACACCTAATAAATGAATGACAGCATCAAAACCCTTCAAGTACGTGCATTTTCTTGCCCGCCAATATTAGTTGCGGTATTATAACCCCAATAACTATTGGCTTCCAGTCTTAATAAGGTACTCCAGAGTACGCATACGGAAAAAATTGCTTAACTTGATGCTGTATATTCCGTTAAAGTCATTTTCTAGTGAACGCCCTATGAGTACATTCAAATGAATTAAAACGTATTTAAGAAATTGGATGACCAACCAGAGACCGTCTAACTTGGGAACTCTAGCTATAGAGAAGAATTTTCTGTGGAATCTTAGCAAGACGCCTGACTTCAAGACGAGAATAATAGATATATTTACCGAAATGAAGGACAGGCAGAATAAACTCATTTACAAGCCTGTTGTTTAAGGTGACTTGTACGAACAACTATTTATTTCTTATTTCTCTTATTAAATCTGCATAACAATGAAATATATTGCTATTTTTATTCTAAAAGTATGTTGTTATTTGACAACTCCCGCGGTCTATTTCGTCTATATTTAAAAATAAAGCAAGTGCACGTAGGGTTATAGGTTGTTATAGGGTTTGTCTTATTTTCAGAGTAATTAATATACTACTGAATACAGATGTATGCGTCGAAAACAAAATTCCATATAATAATATGATTAAAACAGTTTAAATAAAAGAAATCTCTGTCTACCCCCTTACTTAGTTCACGCTTCGCCACTGAGAATAACAAATTTATTTCTAATAATTAAGTCTACAAAACCCTGCAGCCGTTACAACAGTGACAGTCTACCGCCAATTATTAATGTAGATATCTTCCTACAACATCAACTTGTTGCCTCAAGGACGAAGAGTACCGTAACCAATACATATTATTTCACGAAAGTTACATGAAATCAGAGTAGCTTCAAGGTGACTGTTAAGCTTCATAGGTGTGGTTTCTGAAGATGTGTCTATCAACCCCTTTAATACGGCTGACACAGTTGAGTGGAGAAGGTCAGAACTTACTCCAAATATTTTCAGAAACCCACGAGTAACCGAGGAATGGTCCCTCGAGCACCGACCACGATTGTATTTGTAAGGCACTGTGGTTTCATAAATTCGTCAGGTTGGTCTTTATTTGTCTCGAAGTTTAGATTCAATTAATCTAATGGAGGTGGTTACTGCGATAATACGTATATTTTAGGGAGAAATATGGTATTGCCTACTCTTTGTAAGTATTCCTTGTGACTTTGAAGCAATTACAGTTTTGCTCTACTTCGCACGGACACAGATAGGTCTTATGGCGAGGAAAGGGCTAGGAGTGTGAAATACGCGGCCGTGGCCTCAATTAAGGCACATCCCCAACATTTGCCTGTTGTGAAAATGGAAAACCACATCCAGGGCTACCGACTGTGGGGTTCGAACCCACTATCTCCCGAATGGAAGCTCAGAGCTCCGTGACGGCCAATTCCCGTGGTTTTAAGCAATTAAAGAAGTGTGCTGAGTCCTTACGGTTCTTCAGAAAAGTGTACCTTACGGTTAAAAGGAACGTCATTTTCTGTAATGTACTGTAATGTTAGCTGGCTGCTGAGTGGTGCAGCCATTTTTAAATAGCCATTTAAAATATACTTTTGTTGCAGGAACATGCGCATATTACGTATTTTTGGATCCAGGATTTCCGGGTGCCTTTAAACTATGAAACGATAAATGGCAGGAGCTGTGTCTCATTTTATATGTAGAACAGCAGATTGCTAAAGATATAATAAGTAGGCCTGGCAGCATTGACGATGTATCTACCTACTGGTGAACAGCAATACCTGTTCCTAGTGCCAACTCACTCTTACCCACTATTTTACTACTGCTTTCACTTCAAGTGGTTCATATATGAAGTAACTTTTTTTTTCTTTCTTTTTTCCTGTTCTGTACCGTTCGAATATAACTTGCCGATCCATCCCTCTCCTTTCCTCTATTTTACTCCATCTGCAAGTGTCTGCCAAATAACCGTATCCTTCCGCACAGTCAGAATCAGAGAGTGAGTTTTTGCTTGTTCCGAGTTCTAGAGTTACCGCTCAATAGTTCTGTTCACTACTCTGTATAGCCGAGAACTTGAGGCATGCTGAAATGAGAAACAGAGACAAAGTTGCCACTGAAATATATGACCTAATCTTTACGTGGATATGTTTTTGGGTTGGGGGTCTATCTAACTTAGAACTAGAGTAAACAATATTCAGCGTTGACAGTTTTGCGTCGACAAAAATACGCCACCGTACGCAGGCAACCAGTGTATGTCATGTAGATGGGATAACGACGCCATTTTGGTGGACGGAACGGGATGTTCAAACTCAATTAAGAGAGTGCTAGCGCACTGTTTCTTAACATAGCGTTAAAAATTTAGTAGCATGTTAAGATTCTTGCGCTTATCCAAACATTTCGTGGGAAATGTTAGCTAACTCTCACAAGAGTCACGATCAGTGAGAATATAGAAGGCAGTGGCAGAACCAGGCAGTTTTTGAGCGCGCTCCGATGCACTTTTGTTTGAATACAGCTGTGAACCAAGGCGCGTGAAGTCAATGGGCAACATTTATTAGAACCTTTTTACTGGGCGAAAAATAGGAGCTCATAACGTTCACCAGAAGAAGAAGAAGAAGAAGAAGAAGAAGAAGAAGAAGAAGAAGAAGAAGAAGAAGAAGAAGAAGAAGAAGAAGAAGAAGAAGAAGAATATTTTGTCTTGACTGTGAATTTTCTGTTATGTAGACCAATATGAAACAAGCCGAGAAGAAAACGTGTGGTTCAAATTTCTCTTCTTTTGGAAATTATTTCAAGTATAGGCCTATTACAGAAAGTAAGCAAACTAATGGATCCGTGCTCAAAGCTAAAAATGACGCTTGGCAGAAAATTTGTTGTGAATTCAATGTGCATACTGACGTTAGCCAACGTACGATAAAGCGACTGATACAACTGTATGAAAATGATCTCTTCTGTTTCTAACCCTTTCTGGAAAAGGCCCATCGTATTCCAAATATTCAAGGTACAGAAGTTGTGCATCTAATTCACCTACCCATATTTTGTGCTAACAGAGAATTCAACTGCTTGAACCTGGGCAGTTAAGTTAACAGAGTTTAGCAGATTATTAGTACTAACCAATGGTGATTAAATGCTAATTTGGTTAAGTTCACTGTTAAATTATTTTAACATGCACTTAAATCTTAACTAGGTTGAATAAACCGGTCCATAGAGAGGCTGTTAATGAAAGCAATGGCAGATAATTTTAACGGGAAAACATTAATTAAAATTCTGAATACTGCGGAAGGAAGAGACAATTATTTATGTCGATTTATCGGAACTCTTTATCTCCCCTGTGGGTGGATTGAAAGGATGAATACATTATCTGTACCCCCTGCATGTCGTAAGAGGCTGCTAAGAGGGGAACAACCAAAGAATTTTTTACTCGCTCTTTCCCTCTCTCTCTCTCTCTCTCTCTCTCTCTCGTCTTCTGAGCCCCAAAACATATCCATTATTCTATGTGTAGCGGAGAAATGTATATATATATCTTTCATTTGACATGGGTATGTTGGCTTTGTGACTGGGCGACACGTCAAGAGTCCATAAATTTCCAGGAGAAGAAGAAGAAGAAGAACGTGGATATGTATTTGGGCTGGGGGTTTATCTGCAATTAGCGAAATCAATTTCCGACAAGATGGAGTAGGCCTCAATCTCAGTGAAAAGAGTACTGGCGCACTGTTTGTTAACATAGCGTCGATCGAATGGTGCAAATCTAACAACAAGAAATCTCGGTTATTAAGTGATTCGCAAGCTGCGTTGAATGCGATAAATAACAAATATAATATGAATCCAATAGCTGTAGCTATTAGAACCACAGCTCAACAAAGTCCGCACATCTGTTTTGACTGGATTCACGGTCATTGTGGAATATCTGGAAACGAGAAAGCTGATCTTCTGGCAAAAACAGCGGCTACATATAATTTGGAAATTAATTATAACAAAACGTCACCTAGCTACGCTAAAACCGAGCTCGATAGCTGCAGTCGCTTAAGTGCGGCCAGTATCCAGTATTCGGGAGATAGTAGGTTCGAACCCCACTGTCGGCAGCCCTGAAGATGGTTTTCCGTGGTTTCCCATTTTCACACCAGGCAAATACTGGGGCTGTACCTTAATTAAGGCCACGGCCGCTTCCTTCCACTTCCTAGCCCTTCCCTGTCCCATCGTCGCCATAAGACCTATCTGAGTCAGTGCGACGTAAAGCAACTAGCAAAAGCTACGCTAAAAACATCATAAAGAAGCACGTAATCCATCAATGGAACAACATTTGGAATTCATCCACTAGAGGCCAAGTCACCAGAGAAATATTATTTCCTGAGGTTTTCAACCGCCTGCAAAGTAACGTGTTGGTGATAGGCTTTGAAATAACTCAATTTTTGGACTGGTCATGGTAAATTTGGTTATTATTTTCATCGATTTGGAGTCAATCGTCCTGATGCCTACATGTGTGTCTGTGGATCCTCACAAAGAGTGGACCACCTACTGTTTGAATGTGCTGCATTTGAAAGAAGACATGACTTGAACTCTAATTTAAATTATTGCAACATTGCATTATCAAAACCCCTGTATCATTTGTTTAAGAAGCCATGCTGTTACAAATACTTTATTAACTTCATCCACTTCATTTTCCACAATTAGATACATGAATTCATTTTCACTTTAAAATTGAATATGTATATACTAGACTTAACTAAAGTTGGCGTCTGACAGGTAAGGTTGGAGGGAAGAGCACTGCACGTGCCATTTCACAATGTTGCTACATTCCAGCATTCCTTTCTACATACTCTTACCACTCGCTTCCGGCTCACTTGATCCCTCCTTCATTCTGACCGCTGTGATCTGTTGTAGACTACGTGGCCAGGCGGTGTCGTCCCATTTGCGATCACTCTTATACAAACAATCAGGTTCTTATCAGTGGCAGTGACAGGTTTGGCAACCCCCAGCAAGACGAGCTGCCCTGAAGTTTTATCTCTATGGCAACCGCAGTCGCCCCACCCTCGTTTCCATGGCAACCACACAGCCACTCCCTTTATCCCGCCGCGGCAGGCAGTAAACGGACCTCCCTCCAAGAAATGTCAGATACCAACTCTTATTATTAGCAGTATAGGTATTTTAACTATAACCCTAGTATACTATGTAAAATAGAGTTCCAACTGTTTTGGATGATGATGATGATGATGATGATGATGATGATGATGATAAGAAGAAGAACTCGATGGTGACGCGGTCTACTCATGCTATTTTGGACGTTTTTTCATTTCTCATTTTTTAAAATAGAGCTGACCACTCTGAAAATACTGACGGGACGGCCATGGTGTGGCAGAACTGGGTGGTTTGATGTTTATAGTAATAACGCAGAACGTTGTCTGTCTGAGCTACGCATCCGCTAAGTCGAGTAAAACGTTGAAGCATCATTCGTGTTTAATGGTTACATCTAAACGAATACAACGAGACATGATTTAATTCCTATTCAAATAAGGTGCTTCGATCTGGAAAACTGTTACGAGGTATGCTTGTTCCCCACGGTAGCGCTCATCGACACAGGAATAGAACCCGGGGCCCCTTATACTGTACCAAAGGCCAGCATGCTAACCATTTACCCATGGAGCCGGACGAAGCGGAAAGTTTATTTAACCTTAATTCGTTAATTCCACTGCTTGAGAGTCTGGGTATGTGTGCCGACTTTAATATTAGAACTATATGCTGTATACGTTCATTTCATCATCTTGGCAGGTTCGATCCTGGCTCAGTCGCTAAGTGCGGCCAGTATCCAGTATTCGGGAGATAGTGGGTTCGAATCCCACTGTCGACAACCCTGAAAATGGTTTTCCGTGGTTTCCCATTTTCATACCAAGCAAATGCTGGGGCAGTACCTTAATTAAGGCCACGGACGCTTCCTTCCCACTCCTAGCCTTTTCCTGTCCCATCGTCGCCATAAGACCTATCTGTGTCGGTGCGACGTAAAGCAACTTACAAAAAAAAAAAAAAAAAAAAAAAAAAAAGATCGTGGCTCAGACCGGTGGTATTTGAAGGTGCTCAAATACCAAGACTCGTGTCGGTAGATTTACTGGCACGTAAAAGAACTCCTGGGGGACTAAATTCCGGCACCTCGGCGTCTCCGAAAACCTTCAGAAGTAGTTAGTGGGACGTAAAGCCATTATTATTATTATTATTATTATTATTATTATTATTATTATTATTATTATTATTATTATTATTATTATTATTATTATTACATTTCATCATACGAAATAGTGGCTGGCTTCATGGCCAAAACTTTTTTTTTAAACTTACCGCTGCTCGTGGCACACTCTTGCCCAGCAGTGACATGCGAAGTAGGCCTATAAGTTGAATTTGATTCGTCTTGAAACGTGGTCAAGTATCTCAGGAAGGTCTGATTTATCTTACTCAAAGGCCTGTCCTTGACTCTGAGCTGCTTGAGAACAGAATCGTTGCTCCGGTGATCCGCCCAGGATATTCGCATGACACGACCGCAGACCCTCATTTCCAACACTTGTGTCTTTTTGATAACTGCCGTAACGGTCCATGTCTTAGTGGCGTATGTTGCAGTCGAGAATATTTGCGCATTTAACAGTTTGAGATGTGTTCCTTGGAAATAATCCTGTCCTTCCATAATTAATATGCCTTTATTGACATGGCGTGCGTCAGACTATAAAGCTTGCTATTCCGCCAAACCATGTCTTATAATGTATATACACATATACGAGGTTATTACAATTTTTTTTTTTTTTTTTTTTTTTACGTCGCACCGACATAGGTAGGTTTTATGGCGACAATGGGATGAGAAAGGGCTAAGAGTGGGAAGGAAGCAGCCGTAGCCCTAATTAATCAATCAATCAATACTGATCTGCATTTAGGGCAGTCGCCCAGGTGGCAGATTCCCTATTTGTTGTTTTCCTAGCCTTTTCCTAAATGATTTCAAAGAAATTGGAAATTTATTGAACATCTCCCTTGGTAAGTTATTCCAATCCCTAACTCCCCTTCCTATAAATGAATATTTGCCCCAGTTTGTCCTCTTGAATTCCAACTTTATCTTCATATTGTGATCTTTCCTACTTTTATAAACGCCATTCAAACTTATTCGTCTACTAATGTCATTCCACGCCATCTCTCCGCGGACAGCCCGGAACATACCACTTAGTCGAGCAGCTCTTCTTCTTTCTCTCAATTCTTCCCAACCCAAACATTGTAACATTTTTGTAACGCTACTCTTTTGTCGGAAATCGCCCAGAACAAATCGAGCTGCTTTCCTTTGGATTTTTTCCAGTTCTTGAATCAGGTAATCCTGGTGAGGGTCCCATACACTGGAACCATACTCTAGTTGGGGTCTTACCAGAAACTTATATGCCCTCTCCTTTACATCCTTACTACAACCCCTAAACACCCTCATAACCATGTGCAGAGATCTGTACCCTTTATTTACAATCCCATTTATGTGATTACCCCAATGAAGATCTTTCCTTATATTAACACCTAGATACTTACAATGATCCCCAAAAGGAACTTTCACCCCATCAACGCAGTAATTAAAACTGAGAGGACTTTTCCTATTTGTGAAACTCACAACCTGACTTTTAACCCCGTTTATCAACATACCATTGCTTGCTGTCCATCTCGCAACATTTTCGAGGTCACGTTGCAGTTGCTCACAATCTTGTAACTTATTTATCACTCTATAGAGAATAACATCATCCGCAAAAAGCCTTACCTCCGATTCCACTCCTATACTCATATCATTTATATATATAAGAAAACATAAAGGTCCGATAATACTGCCTTGAGGAATTCCCCTCTTAATTATTACAGGGTCAGATAAAGCTTCACCTACTCTAATTCTCTGAGATCTATTTTCTAGAAATATAGCAACCCATTCAGTCACTCTTTTGTCTAGTCCAATTGCACTCATTTTTGCCAGTAGTCTCCCATGATCCACCCTATCAAATGCTTTAGACAGGTCAATCGCGATACAGTCCATTTGACCTCCTGAATCCAAGATATCTGCTATATCTTGCTGGAATCCTACAAGTACAGCCACAGCATTTGCCTGGTGTAAAAAATGGGAAACCACGGAAAACCATTTGCAGGGCTGCCAACAGTGGCGTTTGAACCCATTATCTCCCGGATACAAGCTCACAGCTGCACGCCCCTAACCGCACGGCCAACTCGCTGGGTAATGCGAAACTTTTGGTGATACTTCAGCTCCCTAGTGCTGAATCGGTAGACCTCGGTTATATTCGAGATACGGATTGGCAATCTCTGACGTCAAAAATGAATCGATTGTGTATAGCCGTAAAACATCTGGCGGTGTAATCACAAAACGTCGAATACTATAGTTATTTTTACAACAAAGCAGTTTCGTTGTCAATGAACTTTTGAAATCTATTGCAATGGCTGATGAAAATCCAAGTATATCACATAAATGGTAGAACTCCTACTTTGAGAAGTCTATACTCAGCGAGGGCAGAAAAATAATAGCAGACTTGGAAAACTGCTGTGATGCAGAAAAAAAGAAAAACAGTTGCTCTTCCCCCTCAGTAAGTTGATTGAACGATCTGCCGCATATACGGGAAAAAAATGTTTCCACAGTTAAGAGAATTAAAACATTTCCTGTCTCTCCACGCACCCCTAGTAAAAAGAGGTATGCCACTATTTCATTGATTGATATTATGGATAATAAAGACAAATGTCACAACAAGACATGACAGCCTATATACATGTGTGCGTGTGTTACGTAAATGTGGGCTTTAGATAATAAAGATTTGGAAAATTCATATCGATCACACTATCGATGCAATTCACATTTCAGTTCCATTCAGTTGGCAGTTCTACTGGAGGAGCTGAGTTCCCTCCTTGACTCTCATGCCCGTAAAACGAAGTGTCACTAAACTTTTCGCGGATAGTACATACAGTTTTACATATATTTCAAATAACTTATTACACATACACACACTATAACACTAAACTTTACACATAGTTATAAAAACATTTTAAAAGAAATAAAAAAGAAACATATATAAAATAACCCAGAATAAAGAAAATTGTCCTAATGCATCAATAAAAACAAGTTTAGTAAAACTTCGTGATACACGGAATGAAATAACAAAACAAGGAAACAGAATTCGTGTTACACTCAACTTGATCCGTTCAAGTACCGCTGCAAGCATTTCTTTTTAAATACTGGTTCAGATAAGATGTCCCTTAGGTCATTGGGCAATGAATTCCATGTTCGAATCGTAATGACAGCAGAAAAATATTATTGTAGAGGGTGGATCTGTGATTTGGTAACTTGAGGGTTAGGTTAGCTGCAGCTCTGGTCGGGAGGTTATGAACGGTTGAGAACAACTGGAAAGAATCTCCTAGGGTGTCTGCCTGTATATTTTTACTGGGATATGATCACGTACCCATATTTTAGTGGCCACTAATGACCTTTCCAGCTGTACGTTGCAAGTAATTTGAGAGAGAATTTGCTAGATCATGATTCTGTGTGTGCGAGAATCACAAGGGTCTTGCTCAAGGAGCATGGTATCGTCAGCTCACAGTTAGGAGTAAATCCTTCCGAGCACGTGTGAGCGAGCTTGGAAAACGTGCAAGAAGCCATCCAAACCCACCTATCACCTTGGAAGACTTGATGGAGTCATTCAGCCGATTGTTACACAAATAGCGATCTGAAATGAAGAACAGAACGTGTCCGCGTCATGCTTGCTTCTTATCTAAGCCTGTTACAAGTATTACAGCACATGGTTAAAACATGCCACGAACTTTATCTTAAAATACTTCTATGAAACCATTTCTATTCTTGCTTTTTATTATCTTGTTAACCCAGTTAACATTGTTAAAAGTGTGAAAACATAAACAGTTCTTACGACAATGTTATTAAGAGGGATATGAGCCACCGTCACAGTTGGACGATAGATATTAAGGGTATCATCATCACCTTCATCATCATCTTCACCTAATTCTGTGAAAATTATATGGCCTGTTAAAGTTCTTCCCAAGTTCTTCCTGAGTGTTCGGCGGTTCTCTGCCAGTGAACTCCAGCGATCTTCCGAATGTCTTTATGCTATCGGTCCAGTGATCTTAGTTTCTTGGAATCCTTTTAAGTACCAGTTTCGTTCATCTGTTGTCTTTCTTGCGAGCATACAGGGCTGAATGCCTCAGACGCCAGAGCACAGATTGACGGATTCCATCCCGACTCTGTCCGGTGGTATTTTAAAGGAACTCAAATACTCCACCCCCATGTCGGTAGATTTACCGGCACGCAAAAGAACTCCTGGGGAACAACATTATGGCACCTCGGTCTTCGAAAACCGTACAGTTAGTTACTGAAATGTAAAACCAGTATTATTTATCTTGTAAGCAACATGGCTGGCCACGTTGCCATTTCAGGCTGGCAATTCTCTCCAGGACCTCATTCACCTTTGTGACCGCTCTGCCCTCTTCTCATCTTTCAGTGTTAAAACATTGATCTCTCCTTATATCTTTGTACTGTTCATAGTTTCCCTTTTGAAAAATTATTCATTAGATTTCACAGCCATAAGCCAGCATTGTGCATTTTGCGTAATATAAGAGTAGAAGACGGTTCGAGTCCCGTTGGTCGAAAAAAATTCACCATAAGAATGTTAGCTGGCAGGATAGGAGAGGTGGTGGTATATAATTTATAATCACTAGAGTGTTTGCCAAAGCCTGGATTCATTTCCATATCTCTCCGGAGTGTTCATATGGAATGAGGGCATATTACACTGTTGATGGTGATTCATCCGTCGGGTGGAGATGTTAAGCCTTGAGCTGACCCCTTGGTACTATTCGACAGGAGTAGGCTATGTGCCGGTACCGGGTTTCATCCTCTCCCTTCCTGCTATCATATACGGTATCACGTCTTTCATTTCATCTCAATGACTCCTCTGATGCGGCTGACGAGATGAAGGGTGTCCGATTGTAAAAACTCGCTACGAAGATTCATCTCGCTTCATACCCGACAAGAATTGGACATACATACGAGTAGAAATCTACATAAATGTTTATGCTAATTACAGAATGTCCATTTTCAGGACATTCAGATCGTTTCCTTTATGAAACTGTTTATATGATATCTTAAATCTGAATAGTATAAACACAACAGCTGAAGTTGTATTGCTGGATATATGTACTGTAGGATGTCGTAGCATATCGCAAAATCAGCAACCTCTTGATGACTTGACCATGAATTATTACCGAATATTTTGCTTACAGTATAATTGAAAAGCGAACAAATATCTTACATCTCGGTTTACACGATAGAGTAAAAATTTAATAATTCAGATCCACAATATGTTTACAAGATTAAATCAATCTCCTCACAGTATACAATGCAATAGGACACTGGGCTTTAATGGCTTATACACTTCTGCGTTTTTTTGTTGTTGTTTTTTTCACAGCTTTCATCCGAATATCGTACAGTGACTTTGCATATTGCTTGTTGTGTCCTGCCCTCAAGGTAGAGGGTGCGATTCTGGTTGAGGTCGATGACATTTGAAGGTGTTTGAATGCTACAACTCCGTGTTGTTGGCTTCTGGCTTGGCAAGAAACTCTGACACGCGACTTCTCTTTAAATATTGTATCAATTGAATGTACATTGAACAAGTAAGAAAATAATTATTTTCCATCACAGAGTCTCGTTTCATAACTAGGAATTCTCCCCATTACGTTGAAGTCAGAAGTATTTATTGATAAAGAGCAGTGTAATCCGAAATTCATTCGGAATTCACTTAAGAAGGATCAGCTTGAAAGTCGAGTACTCAACAGTAATATGAAATAAACTCTTATCTGCCGACACCTGGTACCGCCGCCTTCGCAGTGGGTACAACGACAATGGGAAGTAAATTCTTATCAGACAACACCACCAAGTACCAGTACCTCCGCAGTGTAATAACAGGCGGTGATTCATATTGTATATACTTTTCCTCGCGTTACTTTAGCTTCTTTTTTCGTTAGTTTTATTGTATTCTACGCTACATTGCCTCGGCGTTTCCCTACATTACCTTAATCTCATAACATTCTAAGTTTACCGGGCGAGTTGGCCGTGCGGTTAGAGGCGCGCGGCTGTGAGCTTGCACCCGGGAGATAGTGGGCTCGAATCCCACTGTCGACAGTCCTGAAGATGGTTTTCCGTGGTTTCCCCATTTTCACACCAGGTAAATGCTGGAGCTGTACCTTAATTAAGGCCACGGCCGCTTCCTTCCAACTCCTAGGCCTTTCCTATCCCATCGTCGCCATAAGACCTATCTGTGTCGGTGCGACGTAAAGCCACTAGCAAAAAAAAAGTTCGAAGTTTGTCCTTTTTTTTTCCTTCCGAAATACTAGTTACTCTCAATTTGGCGATTTTCATACGTTTCAGGCTGTTATGACCAGTGCGCGAAAAATTAAATTTATTATCCGTCTGTCTGTCACGCTTATAATGGGAAAATTTGTGGTAGTATTTGAACCACTTTTTAAATTTAGAATGTTACCAGCTTAGGAATACTTTTTAAGGCATATATCTTTTCAGAATCCCTGGATTAATGTACCGGGGATGTGCAGAAAACATGGAACAGACCATTTAAAATATCTCCATTGACACTGAGCTTACGAAGGAATGTTATAGAATAAAAATGGTTTATGTGTAATTCTAGGCAACTTTTCTAAACTACAAGATGTCTGTGGGATGAAGTATTTAGAATTTTGGTATTACCTGTGGATGTGGACTACCAACACGTTTTAGGGCCAAGACTACTGTGGTACTGTAACCGTGATTATATCTGTATACCATAAATGCCAAGAACTGAAATAATTTCTTCATTAAAGGGACACTGCCGATCGTTGCCTCGAAACCAGGCTCAGTCAGTAACTGCTGAGACTTTCGGCAGTGACATCTTAAAGTTCCACCCTGTGATCGACGAGAAAGTTCTGACAGTTTTACTCTGCTTTTATTGTACCTTCTAAACCCATTTATGCGCCTCACAATACCGCTATCATAGTTTTTTTTTTGCATTTTCTTATACTTACATTTGGGCTCAGAAGGCCAGCGCTACTCCGCCCGGCTATTTCAGGATCCAACCAGTTTCCAGGATGATGACTTGCCGGACAGATCCCACATTTATCTAAAACAATTGGTGCAAAATGGAAATAAAGAACGCTTGATTTGCTATTGTACATCGTACTGTTCGATCTCGTCTTGCCTCAGAATATCGTTGACCTGTCTTCCGTTCATTCTAGCTTTCTTGATATCGTCAGTCAAAGTGCGGTCGAGGGTCTCCGGCGAAAAGTCGATGTGACGATTTTCATAAAACACAAAAAGCGATTATAGCTCAAAAAGTGTTACTTGTACAGGAATGTTCTATATGTTATTTTAAGGTGGAAGGTCATCATAAGATGGCAGCCCATTTGTTGGTCAAATGTTAGTTTCTACTCGGTGTAGCTTGGCGTGAAGATGTCGTGCAGCGACGAATGAAGTGCAGTTTGATTAGTCTCGGCGATATCTACCAGAAAATATAAAATGTGACAATAAATAAAGGAAATAGTGATGGTTTGGGCCGATGACCTACGATGATGATGATGATGAAGTAGTTTTCATTCCGTACCCTGAAGAGGTGGGGCGGGTCACCCAGAGGGTGGTCGAGGGATGCGGGCGGGTTTGGGGATATGTGCTGGAAGAGGGAGGTGGGTAAAACGATGTGCGAATGAAAGAGGCGGTAGTAGAGATTTGTAGCCTCTTGGCTAAGTTTTATTAAATTATCGTTTGTTTACTAAAGTTGTTTAGACAAGATAGATACATGAATTTAATGTATACATTGCGTTTCACTGAGATACATACGTTCAGGATGAATAGGCCTATATTTTCTTCTTCTTCTTATTATTATCTTTTCTAAATGTTTATTTTATACTTTTTTCCTTCCTACGCCTGATGCTTAATGAGTATAATGTAAATGAGTTATGAATATAAAAGTTGTATAAAGGTGATAATTGGGTTGTTCTGCTTGCACTTTCACCCCTATATTATTCCTAACTTGGTTGTCCTCTTTAAACAAAAAGCAAGCATTGAAGGTTTTGTGACTGGAATCTTGCGAATGTTGGTATACTTTATAAAAATGTCAAAACATATTACTAATTAAAGGTAAAAGCTTACAAGAAATGTATGCAGGATTATAAGGGAGTATATCTACAGAACGCAAACTTGACCCTGCCGTGCTGGCCTCTTTTGAAAACAAACGGCAAAAAACAGGCAAGCGCTGCAGTTGACCAGCGGTGCGTGTGAATGGTTGATTCTTGGTCACGTGTACAATAGTATGTTGATCGCACATCTGTGAATCGTCTTAAAAATCTAATCTGAAAGATGTAAAACAGTTATTCCAATGAAGGCCTTTATTGAAGCATTTAGAAATAAGCCTATGTGACTTTGAGCAGTCACTTCGCTTGAAGGTTTATAGTAGACTAATTCGAAAGAGGACTTTAAATTTTACCACGAGAAAGGATCATACTCACCGGCTAGGGAGATGTGCGACGAATATCCGAGAATATAATTATAATCACATTACGAGCATTTACCTCTGCTGTAGAGAAGTTCTGCGCCGGGCTGAGTAACTCAGACGGTACAGTGTGAGCTCAAGTTGGCGGGCTCAATCCCGACTCAGTCCTGTGCACAAATAAACCTCGTGTCGGTAAATTTAACTGTACGTAAAATAACTACTGCGGGACAAAATTCCGGTACCTCCGCGTCTCCGAAAACCGCAGACGTAGTTAGTGGGACATAAACCAGTAACACCATTTATTAAAAGTTCTGTGGTAGAGATGAAAGTGATTCTACATATAATAGTTAATGCGATGAATGTACAGAGTTTGGTAACTGATCATAGTGATCCATCTCAAGATCATTTAGTTTCAAACTTGCACTATAGCTTTTTCAGAGAAGTGGATAGGCGATGAAAATATTGCGTGTGTACCGCGGTATGAGTATGCGCATTCTAAAGCTTTTAATCGAACGTGGTGATTTGTACGGTGAAATTGTCATTTATAAGCATTCGAGTAAGTGTGAAAATTATTATTACTAAACCGATCGGATTAGAACGTAGCCATGATTTAATGAATCATTTAAGAGATATTGATGTGGGAGTGTTTGAGTTGTGGTGGTTCAATTACTGAATAGTTTTAAGTTTGTAATATGTTCTGTTTACATAGCGTTACCACATGAAAACATAGAAATCTAGGACATCAAAGAGTTTTTAAAAGAACTAGGATCAACCAGGGCATAAAAATGAAGAACTCTGCATACTTCGTATTTTAATAAAAGTCAAACATGGGATATGGCACACATGTTTATTAAAAATATACTACATGTCGCTCACAGTGATCAGACTTTGTACTTTCCTGGTCCACCAGTCATTGCCAATAGTATGCTGCTTGTCAGAATATATGTGTAGAAATCACTGCAATTTATATCCTGAAAATGGTACTGTTTCTGTTTTAAGTTTGATGTTATCTCACTAAGAATGTCAACTGCTTCAGTGATTGAATTTTCCTTTCGTTCTGGTTCTTTAATTTTAGAATGAGAAATCGATATGAGTGAACACAAAAGCAACTCCGTTTTCTAGCAACTAAGATTCAAATGAGAGAACAGAACAAGCACGAACTTAACCAATGAAGGGTAAGATACATGCTTGTCCTATTATATAACATCTAGAGCACCGAACTCGATAGCTGCAGTCGCTTAAGTGCGGCCAGTATCCAGTAATCGGGAGATAGTGGGTTCGAGCCCCACTGTCGGCAGCCCTGAAGATGGTTTTCCGTGGTTTCCCATTTTCACACCAGGCAAATGCTGGGGCAGTACCTTAATTAAGGCCACGGACTCTTCCTTCCAATTCCTAGGCCTTTCCTATCCCATCGTCGCCATAAGACCTATCTGTGTCGGTGCGACGTAAAACAAATAGCAAAAAAAAAAAAAAAAAAAAAAAAATCTAGGGCAAAATGGAAACAGTAATAATAGTCGAAGAGGCAATAAATACTATTGAGTTTTACTAAATTTAATGTACTTATAAATTTGTTTCAATGCAGTAAGGAAAATTCAAATGCGTATACAAAAATGGATCACAATATATGAATGCTCTCCTTCCAGATTACTGTGGCAGGTTTGATCGTGGCTCAGTCCGGTGGTATTTGAACGTGCTCAGATATGTAAGCCCCGTGACAGTAGATTTACTGGCACGTAACTAGGGGATGGGAGTATTCTAGTAACTAAGATTTAACCGAATCCCCCCTCCCACCCAAACTCCTTGAGAATTAGGACATGTCCGAGAACATTATAATTTTCTATTTTTGTGTTTGTGAGATTTGACCACAGACGTAACTGTGTTATTTTGAAGAAGTTGGCATAGTGGGAAACTGTACTCCAAATAGATTAAATGTAAACACAAAACAGTATATTTTAATGCTCTTCATATTCAGACTGCCAACGGCCGTAGCCGTGTTGAAACACCGGATCCGATGAGATCTCCGAAGTTAAGCAACATTGGGCGTGGTGAAGATTTTGATGGGTTGCCACGCGCTGTTGGTGGGGGGAGGGGGGATAAGGGAACTGAGGAGCGGAAAGGAACTGGCCACCGTACCGTACGTAAACTCTGGCTCAGGCACACCTCTGCGGGGGTTCGGACCTGCCTTTGGGCAGAATACACCCCCATATTCAGACAACACGCCAACCTACCAACCACCACAGAAACACTCAATAGTGATTCCACCCCTCCACGTAGGATTGCCATCAGGAAGGGCATCTGTCCGGAAAACAGGACCAAATCCACATGTGCGATACCGTCGCACCCGTGATCCCACAGGTGTGGGAAAAGTGGAAGAAGGATAAATTTAAATTTTGTAAGAAACATGGATGTAAAATATAAATCATACATCTCTTACTTGGGCCTAGCTGTTAGGCCCATCGAAACAACAAACATCATTCACAGTTGTTCAATATAATTTAACAATTGCTAAAAATGTAAAAATGAAAATAAATGAACATATAAAACGATGTACACATTTTATCTTATCTAGTATTTATAGTTACAATACACGATAGGCGTTTCACGCAAATTAACTCTAGTGGGTGTACGTAGAGCAGCCTGCTAGATTTTTTTTCTCTTTATCTCTAGATTATGCAACTTATTTATTTATTTATTTATTTATTTATTTATTTATTTATTTATTTATTTATTTATTTATTTATTTATTTATTTATTTATTTATTTATTTATTTATTTATTTCATTAATTTAATTTGTGGTACGTCCTTCAACCACAAAAGTTGATGTGAAATGCTCTCTTTGTGAAATTTATAATTCGTTAGTCCTTCCTTGAGAGTAAAAGGCAAAATCGGCCAGCACATCTAAATACAGATCATTAGTGGGTGAAGTTAAGATCGGAACGTGTTTCAGGAAGTTAATTGTCCAAGTTTCCCAACTGTTAGCTTAATGAATGAGCTGTTATGCTAATTAAAGAAAGTTGCGCAATTAAAGTTCAGTGGTGTAATGAATTCGCCTGAATTTTATCTGGAGCTGCTGTAATGAAAGGAGCGTCTTCCCTACTATCTTCGTTTGATATCAACTTGCGGCGATACGTAACCAAACTACTTCAACACATGCTCGCAGTTATTACAATGTTTTGACATAATGAAAGTTGTTCTGGGTCTGATAATTTCGATGGTACTGTCCCTTACTGAGCACCTGGACTTAAAAAGTCATCAGTAATAATTCACACTTTGGTTTTTCACTTCCTTGAATAGAGTACACTAAGCTTTCCGAAATCCAAAAAAGGTTCTGCAACGAAAGTTATCCGAAAGTGATTTTTTGAATGATTAGCTTTATGTCTCACCGACACATGTAGGCCTAGGTCTTATGGCGACAATGGAATATCAAAGGGCTAGGAGTGGAAAGGAAGTGATCGTGGCCCCAGCATTTGCCTGGTGTGGAAATGGGAATCATGGAAAACTATCTTCATGGCTGTCGACAGTGGGGTTCGAACACACTATTTCCAGAATTCAAGCTGAAGAGCTACGTGACCTAAACCGCGTAGCCACCCGCTTTGTTTTCGAAAGTGACATATTTTAATCGTATGTACACTTTTCTTGGAAAATCCATGAGCTAGAGCAGGCCCTCTCAGGTTGCATGCACCAGTGCATTGCACTGTGCACGGTGCAAAAGACGACTTCGCTTGGTTGACCAGAGTGCAGACCTCTCTCTTTCCCCACGCCTGTCTCCCTCTTGCTCACTCGCTCCGTAGCGCTCCAAATCCGAGCCGAGTTTAGCCGAGTGGCCCCGAAACCACGCGCTGGTCCGAGCCGAGCCGAGTGGGACCGATACACTGTGCACAGGAACTCTACGCCTGAGTTTGCACGCATGAAATTTTGGGCGTTGGAGAGGCCCTGAGCTAGAGCAGTCAAACTTAGTACCGGTACACTTCATTAATTATCTGAAAGTAGTGTTTCACCTAAAATACCGTATTAGTGTAATACTATCCACCTCCAATTTTTTTAATGGAAAAATGTTTCCCTTTTGATATTTTATTTTAACAGAGTACTCTTTGGATACATTTGAAAGTGTTTTTAGCCGATGTTGGTGTTATGACTTAGGGCTCATAGCCAAGCTCTGTGTACGAGAGACGAGTGGGCTCGAACCCCATCGTCGGCTGTCCTGAGAATGGTTTTCTTTGGTTTCTCATTTTCACTTCCAGGCAGACGTCGGCCACAACCGATTCCTTTCACCTCCTTTCTCAGTTTCATTTACCATCATTAATTTCATCTTCATTAGCTCCTCAACTGAAACTGGCGCCAGGAAGGGTATCTGACCGTAAAAAATGCCATATAACTTCATTTTACCTCATCCTGATCCCGGGGACTACGGAATAGGCATACACGATTATATCTTCCATGAAAATTGTACTTAAATTTATGGCAGAATTTTAAAAAGTGATTTGTTGCTGTTGCATCCCTGTTGATCACTAAGGGAGGTAGATAGACGATATTATTATTGTGGGTTATCAGGGTCCTTAAAACTGAGATTTCAACATAGAGAGGTAGCTTGTTTTACCATCCACTAAATTTATTGAACTACTAGGCTATTTATAGTTAATTACAAGTTCACTCACGTTTGAGTTTCCACCCGATACAGTTTTTTCTCTATACTCACACTCTAACTCGGGCGATCACACTGCACACCGGCGCGTCGAACTCATGTTCTCCACACGCCTTCTCACAGAGCAGTGTCGTTCCAGAACAATTCACTATTAGCAAGCCTCGTTGAACTACACGTAGCTGTCTGACGAACTTACTCCCGATGAATGACTCGTCACGGACTCGCGACCCTCTCCTAACTGTTTACTGTACTTTCACTCGAAATTGACGCACTCAAGACTGACTCACGCAAGACTGACTGGCCAGTTGCGCTCTATATATAGGGCCGATGAAGATTTTTGTAGTAGTTCTCAGTTTCATATCATTCTGGGCGCTTGGTCCGTTGTTAATCAGCCTTCGGCTTCTTCTTGGGGAGTCCTTATCGCAAGCCTCAACAATTCGCGGGTACTATTGTTTTTCTCGCTGCTGGCTCCGTCCACATTGTCGCCGCAGCTATCGTCTCTCGCTGGCATTATTGTCGGCCGCCTTGCATTCAGCCTGTGACATTATATTAGTATTTTCCCCTTTTTGATGTTAAATGACGAGCAACATTTGGCAGTCTTGAAACAAATAGTTCCTTAGATTTGAATCTTAAAATGCGCAGATTTCACGTCCAGATGCCCTTAAACTGACTTGTTAAGACTGATACTCCTGCTGTTTTAGCCTGAAAACAACAATCAGAATTGTGTACACCAAGCAGGTCCCGAACTTGTGAATAATTATGCTCAATAGCAAGGACCTACTTGTGTTACGGCATTGCTTCCGGTAACTTGTGCTACACTCATATTCAGTGTTGCCAACTTATATTTTCAAGATCCGCTAAATATTACTAAAAATCCGCTAAAATTCCGCCAAGAAATCCGATCTCAAATAATGAGCAATAATAATAATAATAATAATAATAATAATAATAAATGTCTGCACTCACCTGATCTGTGATTTTCACTGGAATTAACCCCTTGCCTGCAAGGCGGCGAGCTAAAACTTGTAGGCGTTTTACTGCCGGGTGCAAACTAGGTGAATGCTCTATCTCAAGGGCCACACACAGAACAGGCCAGTTCATTAAACGGTCTTCCTTCATAGCATAAATATAAATGCTACTCTCTCACAGTTTCATTATCTGTCGTCATTATTTCGTCAACTAAGAGAAAAGTACCCTTTCCCTACGCATTACAAATTTATGATACCTTGATTTCATAACATCAAATAACATGTTTTTATCATGTGACTGGTAGCTCCTGATAAGAAATACGGAATAGCTTGGAGATAGACTGGAGTACCATTTTTTTTAAACATAAAATGGACAAAACACTAAATTCCGCTATAATAAATCTAGAATTTCGCCAAAAAATCCGCTGTCCGCTAAATGATATATTTCTCCGCTGACAGTCTCCCAATTCCACCAAATTTAGCGGAAAATCCGCTAAGTTGGCAACACTGCTCATATTTTCATCTTTCTAGTGCAACTTCCGTGGACAGTCCTTATTCTCTTCCAAATCAATCTGTTCTACGTTTGCGAGGTCAAAAGACTTTCCCACATTTCATGATGGCAATAATATAGGACGTCTGGCAAGTGTAGTGTGTGACGGCACGAATATCAGTCCCCAGGCTTGGTTCTTAGTACTGAAAGAGCTAGGATCTGAAAGGGCTTGCTCCAGTGGGTTCCAAGGATGTTGACAACTGGCTATAAAGAACCAAGAAAGATGGTGTCCAGCTAACTCTTGGCTTCGTACGAGAATAGTGTGAATAACTTCCTTTCAAGAAATATGACAGAAGATGAAACATGGCTGCACCATTTTGAACCAGAGACGATGAGACACTTAGTGGAGTGGCATCATGAGAATTCGCTCCCAAAAATAGAAATTAAAAATGGTTCTTTCTGCAGGAAAACGTGTTTTCTACCGTTTTCTGATATTCGCAAGGACTTCAATATTTTACTGTTGCACGACGAAGTTCGATCAATGACGCTATTGAAAAAAAATTAGGTGATCAGTATTGTTTCTCCTGCTTTATAGCCCTAATTTGGCACCCTTTGATCTCATCTCTTTGGTAAACTGAGGAATCGCATCGCGGCAAGAGGTTTGCAAATAAAGACTCCTTCATGACGGCTGCTACACAGACATGCCGGACCAGACATTCACCATGCTGGCTGGCATACATGTGCTCGATCCACGGTGGCGTGAGTGAGCAGCTGAAAGGAACGGAGAAGTGGTATTGTGTGCCTAAACGATATATTTATGAACTGCCGAAATAACAAAGATGTAGAGTAAAATTAGGGCTTGTAAAATAATGTGGTGATTTGAAATGACCCTCGTAAGTACGACTTCATAGATTGCATTTTCTACTCAGTCTACTTGAAAGACGTTAGTGGTAGTCGATCAGTTGCATCCCCATCTCGAGGTTCTACCGACCCCATGCGGCCATTGGCCTCTCATGAGACCACTGCTCAGCTCGAAAAGCCGCAGATTATGAGGTAATGGGTGGTCTGCGCGACGAACCCTCTCGGCCGTTATTCTTGGCTTTCTAGACTGGGGCAACTATATCACAGTCGAATAGCTCCTCAGTTGTAATCACGTAGGTTGAGTGGACCTCGACTCAGCCCTCAGGTCCAGGTAAAAATGCCTAACCTGGCCGAGAGTCGAACCTGGGGCCTCCGGGTAAGGGGCAGGCACGCTACCGTTACACTACGGGGCTATCGATTCTTCCGACCATTCGTTCTAATAAAACTGCTACGGCGCGGTATGATTGATTCGACCTAATTGAGCTATCTCTGGTTCAACATGTTCTCGTTCACCTCATAGTAACCATCGTGTGCTTTTATTAATTACTTTCAATTAGCAATTTGATAGAGATGTTGGTTAATTTACATTTCAATAAGTGGGTGAAATATGGCTCTCGCTAGTATCGCTTCAATGAGAGGTAAAGTATGAGTTTACTACCTTCAAACAGTTCTGGTGTCCTAGTTAATGAATTTATCTCTGAAATACAAGGTGATCCAAAAGTCGGTTAACATTTGACGGGGCAATACTTCACGTAATATTGGAGGTATAGAGGTAATCATTGACACACATGATTAGCATCACATGGGGTTTTATTGGAACTAAAATAAAGTATGCAAAATGGCCAGCAGATGGCGCTTGACAGTAACAGGTGGTGGTGGTGGTGGTGGTGGTGGTGGTGGTGGTGATTATTGTTTTAAGAGGAAGTATAACTAGGCAACCATCCTCTATATAACACTAATCAGAGAGAAGAAGTGGAAGGGATCCGACACTTCGAAAAATGAAGGTATCGGCGAAAGAAAGACAGAGGCCACGAAGGGCGTGAAAATGAAAGATTCCCTAGACCTCGAGTGCTCTAATACCGTCGGGGTCGGAAAAGAATAAGAGTTCACCAACGGAGGTCGGATAGGACAGATGAAAGTGAGGAGCCTGGCACAAGTAAGTTGAACCAATGGCAGGAATCAGCTGATAGTCCAGTGGTCGCTAACCTACGCTCCCAAATTAAAATCCTCTTTTAGTCGCCTCTTACGACAGGCAGCGGATACCGGGGGTGTTATTCTACCGCCCCCACCCACAGGGGGTAGACAGCAACACTTCAAGTACAAATAGCCACACATGCTTGATATGACATGGGGTTTTATTGACACCAACAACGGGTGCACAAACAACCCAACAGATGGCGCTGGACAGCAACACGTCCATGATGTCGTATGAGAACCCTGTATGGTATGAAAGGAGTTGTCGTGAGAGAGGGCATCAAATGCGCCTGCAATCGCGGCATGTCATGCTTGGCCTCCCCGGTCTCCTGACCTCAATCCATGTGATTATTGGTTGTGGGGTTACCTGAAGTCGCAAGTCTGCCGCGGTCATACAACATCCGACGGCAATTTCTCACCATACGTATGGATATGCTGTACAGTGCTGTTCACAACATTGTCCCTCGACCACAGGTACTGTTAATGAATGACGGCCGACATGTTGAGCATGTATTTTAAAGAACATAGTCTTTGCTAAACGTCGATTGTTACGCTAATTGTTGCTTGTGTATCATATAAAGCGCCATTTGTTGGTTATTTTCTGTACTTTATTTTAGTGTCAATAAAACCCCATGTCATGCCAACCATGTGTTTCAATTATTACATCTCTGTCCGGCTCCATGGCTAAATGGTTAGCGTGCTGGCCTTTGGTCACAGGGGTCCCGGGTTCGATTCCCGGCAGGGTCTGGAATTGTAACCTTCATTGGTTAATTTCGCTGGCACAGGGGCTGGGTGTATGTGTCTTCTTCACCATCATTTCATCTTCATCACGACGCGCAGGTTGCTTACGGGAGTCAAATCAAAAGACCTGCATCTGGCGAGCCGAACTTGTCCTCGGACACTCCCGGCACTAAAAGCCATACGCCATTACATCTCTACCTCAAATATTCTGTGAAATATTGCTTTGGCAAATGTTAACCGACTTTTGGGTCATCCTGTATGTTTTATCCTATACACTATTCTAAAGCAAAGTGGAAGGGGAAGTGAAACAAAGCTGAAAGGCGAGTGGAATTGAGTAACTATATTAGAGACACAGTGGGAAGGAAGAAGTGTTTTCTGTTAACTAGCAGGATATGCCTAGTTGTTCTTACTTGATTTGAGGGTTAGGAATATCATGGTGATCAACTTCGAGTATTTTATGCTTTAGAATTGCGTTCAAAGATACCTTGAATTTAGTTACTACTATCATTTTATTAATGGCAAGTGAAGATTCAGAATCCGTCGCATCATTTCTCAGCTGTATCCATCGCTAATGAAAATATTTTTTTCTCATTAATCCTCCTTTTCGCCTTCTTCTTTTCTGGTCTTTTCCCAGTCATTTGGGATTGCCACTAGTGTGGACTAAGCCTATTTTACTGCCGGATGCCCTTCTTGACACAACCCTATTTGGAGGGAAGTATTCACTAGCGGTAGTTGATAGCGTGTTGTGTTGTACGTAGATGGATTTTTGTATTACGACGATCGCAGATACCGAGTCCCCGAGCCAGAGAAATTATCTACACGCAGTTAAAATCTTTGGCCCAGCCGGGAATCGAACCCGGGGTCCTCTGAACCGATGGCCAGTTCACTTACTATTCAGCCAAGCAGCCGAGCTGTTCGTATTTACCTATCATCTACAAATAATATCCTCATTTGTCAGGTTCTGATTGTGGACTACACAGACTCGTCTGACATCTTTACTTAGTTTCATGTCCTTTCCAGTTTTATTTCAATTCCGTATGACTATGCTCCACTTTAAATTTACATGGAGAGGACGTTCGTGATCAGCACAGTGATTCGTTTCTTCGTTCGCTTTTTATACAGTAGTACAAAGTTAAAAATCTCCGACGAAGTATAGTAACTCGCTCTTCGCTGCTTATGGCATGACGAACATTCGTCATGCTTATGGGTATGATTTTTCAAGTCTGTTTTGATCAGTGTGTGAATTCTGCCGATGACTATTTACTGCTAATAATAAGAGTTGGCGTCTGACAGATAAGGTTGGAGGGAGGAGCACTGCACGTGCCATTTCACGATGTTGCCACATTCCAGCATTCCTTTCTACATGCTCTTACCCCTCGCTTCCGCCTCACTTCTTCACTCCTTCATTCTGGCCGCTGTGATCTGTTGTAGACTACCTGGCCAGGCGGTGTCGTCCCATTTGCGATCACTCTTATACAAACAATCAGGTTCTTATCAGTGACAGTGACAGCTTTGGCAACTCCCAGCAAGACGAGCTGCCCTGAAGTGTTATCTCCATGGCAACCCCAGTCGCCCCACCCTCGTTTCCATGGCAACCACACAGCCACTCCCTTTATCCCGCCTCGGCAGGCAGTAAACGGACCTCCCTCTAAGAAATGTCAGACACCAACTCTTATTATTAGCAGTATAGTTTGTGAAATGATACTCCTATTTTCCTTGGGCCATCTTCTTATTCAGAGTCCGGTGCTCGAGTATTATTTTTAATTGTCCTTTGTTTGAACAACACTTGGGCATCATCTGTGTACAGTTGATACAAATAAGTTAGGCCTATACAAAAATATGAGTTGGTACACAAATCACTTAAAACTCCCACGTTCAACAAGTACATAATAAACATAATTGGATTAAAATTTTTGGAGTAGAGAGGGAGAATAAACCACCCAGTGGCAACAATACAGTGAACAAAAAAAATTCTCAAATCAGTACCTAGTCTTCAAAAAAATCCGTCACGGCATTAAGTACAGTACTGAATTGTTTTGACCTTGTAACATTATACTAGAGTGCTGATCAGGAACGGCACTGGTAGATGTTGCCGTTCAGATAAAAAGAGGTATCTGAAGGAATAATAGAGACTACACATTAAAATAGGACATGGCTTAGATCGCCGTCCTGCGCATACTGACTTTGACAGCGCGATGAATCCAAAATTCGCAAACGCTGAAGATTTCAAGGGTATGAACCGTGATGTACTGTCATTCGAATGAGTGAATGATCGAAAACAACCGTTTGAGCCGGGCTGAGCGACTCAGACGGTTGAGGCGCTGGCATTCTGACCCAAACTTGGCAGGTTCAGTCCGGTGATATTTGAAGGTACTCACATACGTCGGCCTCATGTCGGTAGATTTACTGGCAGGTAAAAGAACTCATACGGGACCAAATTCCAGCACCTCGCTGTCTCCGAAAATCGTAAAAATATTTAGTGGGACGTAAAGCAAATAACATTATTATTATTATTATTATTATTATTATTATTATTATTATTATTATTATTATTATTATAGTGGTTTGAAAGGGATGTTAGGTTGTTGCTTAAGTACTACACAAAGGTAAACTGCCCATCGTTCCTCTGCCGGCAAGGTTTTTCTTCAGCAGCAAATACTGTGTGGTGCAGTCAACGATATTAACAGTACAGTATTGTACTTTCCAGACCTCGAAGTGGGGTGGGTTTGTCTTTAGTTACTTACAATAGTTCGTGGCACAATATACTCGTGTGGAACAATGCAAAAGCTGTACTTTAATAACTTTGACATTATCTAACGGACTGTAATGTCACTACCCGCTTGTTTACATAATAATCCATTGCTCCTTCATTGGTTTCTGTGCAGTTGTCATTGCGATACTGTAGTGCTCCGGTGTCTTATCCTAATAGCCGAGGATCGAACCGCGTGACGTGAGCCGTGGTTGGATGACATTTCCAGCCGGAACATAATATGATTAGCCGTGTTCTTGTGGGGGTTCTCGATCTGTTCAGTGTCGCGATGTTCGGAGACAGGGCAATGTCACTTCCAGTCCTAGTCTGGCTTATCAACAGTCTACACAGCCTGTCGGGTGAGTCTTTCTTACGAGTGTCGCGTTAATGTTTAGTGGATGAGACAAGGGTGGCTTATCTCATTATGTAAAAGTAACTTGCTGTGGTGTTGGATTTGCTACACGTAGAAACAAACAGTACCGTGTAAGTTGCATGCCCTTGTCAATGGGGCCTTAATCTTCTTGCACCCAGTTTGCCTGCAGGGCCTGTTCGGAGAAGCACATACTATTTCCTTTGCTTTTGTAGCCAAAATAAAAAAGAATAAACATGTAAACTGTTTAACACATATTCAAATCTCACTAGTACGTACAACTTCGTCTGAACACTTCAGAAAATATTATACCAGTTATATACAATAAGTTATACAGGATGAAGCGTAATTCGCGCACTCGGGCGTCGCAGCGCGACTTCTCACATGTCAGCAATAAAAAAATGTATCTTACAAAATTTCGTCTTGCGAGTATATCCGGCAGAAAAACGACGTTGAAGAGTAGCAATCTGGCAACACTGTAACTACATGTAGGGTAATTACCTCTGTCAGCAGAACCTCTGTCAGCAGAAGTTAGTCGTACTGTACAGTTGGTGCAATGGATAGAGTTTTGGGTTAGCCTGCAATAGGTCGAGTGGTCGGTCCTGGGTTGAGGCGTATGTTTTTTATTTCGTAAATGTAGTCCAGGTGGTATGGCATCTTAATCGTCAACAGCGATTGCAGTGGGTCCTCTAGAAACCATTTGCACTTACATACTACGATCCTAGAAATGGACGAACGATCGTTTTCATTGGTCAGCTTTGAAAGGCGCCCTTTCCACGTCGTGGGCGTGAATTTATTCGCACCACTTCATCTACTAGATGTGAAACCTGTTTGTTTCAGCTCTCTATTTCTTATTAGTCTAACCAGGTATTTGTTGTTTCAGCGTTACAAAATGTTGTAAATGTAAGATACATGTGACCTCAGAAACTGTATCTTACTGTATTACAGTAGGTAATGTCAGATGGAAATTAGCAAATAAAAAATGCGCCTCAACCCTGGATCGAACCATCGACCTCCTGCATGCCAACCAAAAACTCTACCCACTGCACCAACTGTACAGCAGGACGGAGACGTACTGACAGCGGTACTTACCCTACATATGGTTACAGTGCTGCCAGATTGCTATACTTCAACGTCCGTTTTCTACCGGATATACTCGCAAGACGAAAATTTGTAAGACATTTTTTTTATTGCTGGCATATGATGAGTCGCGCTGCGACGCCCGAGTGCGCGAATTACGCTTCACCCTGTATGTAACTCGGAAACATGGTTTCCTATTTTCACACAAGGCTGTACCTTAGTTAAGGCCACGGCCGCTTCCTTCCCACTCCTAGGCCTTTCCTATTCCATCATCGCCATAAGACCTATATGTGTTGGTGCGACGTAAAGCAAGTTAAAAAGCTGGGGTCAGAAGACCAGCACCTCAACCGTCTGGGCCACTCAGCCCGGCTAGTGATAGGTATTGTCGAAATAAAATATCCAGTAGGGCCTATTATTCGTTTGACTTTTTTCTGATATTTTATTTCTTAATTTTACACATCTTCAAGATCTTGAGTTAGACATAATTTTCCACCACTGGCGTAGTACCTGTGCTTGGCTGGGCCTTAACTAGGCGAGGCTCTTTCCCGATAAACCATTTGGCGTTCAGTATAGGTGATTTTGGACATTTTTGAATTCTGGCTAGCCTCTCTATTCTTGATAATGGGTTTTCTGTAATTCTGAAGCCATTTATAGTTCATATATTACAACATTTTAACGAAATGAGTTCATTTTCCACACTTTTTTCTCAAATGTTCACCGTTCGATTATTATTATTTTTACCATACACGTATAAAAACCGTCGGGACGAAACAAATGGCATTGCATATGACGTGCTACAACTCTGCAGTCCAGAGTTATACTAATTATAAGCCGCGCGACGCGCCAGTTTTAATACTTCAAGATGCGACACTATTGTATCATACACTGACGTTGTAACAAGATCGGAATGTTATTGCTAAATACAGTGATCCTTTCTCTTTAAAGTGAGATATTGAACAATGTCATCGCAAGTGTTGTCCACAAATTATTTCGAATCAAAAACGTTCATGTTTTTCTAACGGTCTCGGGCCCAAGTACGGTTCCGAACCCCTATGGTATTCTACGCCAGAACAGATCCAGATAGTGACTGCTTCGAATGCAATATTAGACTTATGAAGCCGAGGGCGCTTTTTCTTGGTCTTTGTATTTCTTCACCCTGTACCTTCATTCTCTGACCGGTTGGAACTGTCTCTCCAGGATTACTGTAAAGGGCCTGACAATGTCGCTTTTCCTCTTGAAACTAGGATTATCACGACACCCACCACCCTCAGTCAACCTAACTGAAAGCAGCCTGAAAATGTTCATGGAACACAGTATTGTGTAGGCCCTTCTGCGATAATAAATTATTCTTGAATGAGAATCTCTCCAACCCCCGCCCCTCAGATGATTTCTCTACGCTCAAAATTATGTTAGAAAGTTACATTCTCTCTTATGAATTATGTATGAGCAGTTAGTATCGATGTTTAAAAAAACTCTAGTTTGCAAACAAACAGTTCTTCGTGCTTTGAAATGACCGTATTATGTGTAAATTTTAATGCACTTTATCTTAGAAGTTTCACTAATTAATATACTGTATACTTTCAGTGCTGTACTTTGCTTTAATCATGCATTCTCTTGCAACAATAAGCTTTGAAAATCATGTCTAATAATATTGTTATGGTATCCAAGTCATTTTTACTAGCATGCGAAAAATCTAACGTCCTCGCAAGTTGTGGATATTGTGGTTTATAAATATACAGTAGTCGTAAAAACATTTGAAAGCTTTCGATTTCATTGAAGCTGACTAGAAGAAATAATATACCATCTCTCATTTTGTAGAGATATAAAATCTGGATTGTAATACAATCTGAAATTTGGCGCATTATCAAGATTCTAAACATTTGTTCCTTGGGGATAGTTTCACGTGATTCCATGGGCGCCCGCAAGGGGGGGCAAGGGGGGGCGCTTGCCCCCCCCCTGGAATTCTAAAATGGTTGATGTTCAATTGTTTAATATCATACCAGATTATTTCATAAACTGAACTTACTGACAGTCATCTAGGAACTGTTAAAAGCAGAAATTTCTGTAAACAATTTAATGTTGCTGACGTTATATTGGTTCTTATATTCAAGAAAATTGTTAATGTGCCCCCCCCCCCTGGAAAAGATCCTGCGGGCGCCCATGCGTGATTCCTATCATAGTATGAGGTTAAACAGAACGTCGTGTTTAAATAACATTGATGAAGGTCTTTAAAACATCTCTCTTTCGTGAGTTGGTCTCATAACGTCTCTGCAGAATTACTCTTACGATCATTTGAAATCTTTCAGTAAATATATTTTCTGTTATGGGCGACATTTGCGTGCTAAGTGAGAAATGTCTTGGAAAGATTGCCGTGCTGCACGCAGTAATTGGTGGAGAGCCTTTTCGTGTCATAGCCCTTTCATTGCGCTCAGTTATCGATTATCGAACATTGTGTGTGTGTGACGAGAGACTTTAAAAGTTGACGGTAAACATTGATTGCACGGCCCATGACACGACCTTCTGCTAATCACGTGCCGTTCGCGTTCTTAAGGTGAATACTTTTCGGCAGAGAGCAGCACTGAAAGTACAGGCAAGTTCAGATAGTTTCTACATCTTACACCAGATGGCAGCGTGGTTCGGCTGCTTGGCAACCGCTGGAAGTAAACAATATGAAGTTGTTATTGACCAAACAATGCGGTTTCTATGCGACTTCGTCAGTTAGGCACGGCACTATCATGAAACCACACTTTCCTTTATAATGGCATGCACTGTTCGCTGAAGTCTGTAGTTGAAAAAGCAGACCAGCACTAGGCCTACCCATCTACTGCCGCATGCGTTCTCTTCTTTTGAAGTATGGTATATACCTATATAGAGTGGTTTTTTTTTTTCTGTTTTTAATTGGTTTTATGAATGAATCGATATAAAATGTTTACAGAGTCTAAGATTCGTTAACAGCTGACTACTTTCTTCGATGGCTGCTCAATTGAGGCCATAAACTTGGTCGATCTGTATATTCCTTTTCATACTATTTGTTTGCAATTATGCATATTCGGGCGAGTTGGCCGTGCAGTTAGGGGCGCGCGGCTGAGAGCTTGCATCCGGGTGATAATGGGTTTGAATCCCACTGTCGGCAGCCATGAAGATTGTTTTCCGTGGTTTCCCATTTTCACACCAGGCAAATTCTGGGGCTGTATCTTAATTAATGTCACGGCCGTTTCCTTCCAACTCCTAGGCCTTTCCTATCCCATCGTCGTCATAAGACCTATCTCTGTTGGTGCGACGTAAAGCCATTAGCAAAAACAAAAAACAAAAAAAAAAAAAAAAGATTGAAAACCTGTTGACAAAACAAAATTTTAAAAATACTGGACAATAGACCTAAAGGTTCGGTAAGTGGTTTCAGGAGTTCAGAAAGGACTTCAGAAAGGTTGGAGCAAAGCTGAATGACATCTCGGAAAGAGCACATTCCAGATAGTACATGAACAACTTCCAAGGGTCTCCCAACAGAACAGCGGATGGTCGGAGAATAGAAGACAAGCTGTCAGGGAGAGAACGCAGCGATTCTGGGCTACAAAAAAGGCATCCAGGGATGTATTTAATGATCTTAAAAGTATTATTATTCCATGAGATGTTGACGTTTTCCAGGAGAGTGAATACAACACTAATTGTAGATTTGGTAAACCTAATTGTGTCATGGGTATTATACGAGCTTCTGCATAATGTTGCCCGGTCTGACCTTTACCGCTGAATTCCCGGCGTACATTTCATCTTTAGTTGACATGCATGTAGCTTTGACATATGAGTTGTAGTGTGGGTGGAATATATCCGCCCATCACTCAGCCCCAGGAAACACACTCTAATTGTTATTACAACATATGACTATGCTAAGTACTTTTAGGCTTCCTTTGGGGATAGATAGCCCAGAGTGACTCCAAAATGACGACATTAACACTGCAAATCACAAATTGACGTAAATACATCGCCTCCAGGCTCCGTGAATACATAGTTTGTAGTTTGTCAGTATCGCCTCAAATAATAATACATTTCAACACTCCCAGTTCTTCTTCAGTTAAAACAATTAGTTTTCCTGGATGTTTATTTGGGGTCCCTAGAAACGTATATATACCGAGCTCGATAGCTGCAGTCGCTTAAGTGCGGCCAGTATCCAGTAGTCGGGAGATAGTGGGTTTGAACCCCACTGTCGGCAGCTCTGAAGATGGTTTTCCGTGGTTTCCCATTTTCCACGCCAGGCAAATGCTGGGGCTGTACCTTAATTAAGGCCACGGCCGCTTCCTTTCCATTCCTAGGCTTTTCCTCTCCCATCGTCGCCATAAGACATATCTGTGTCGGTGCGACGTTAAGCAAAATAGCAGTATAGAAACGTATAGCTAGCGAGACGCGTACCGCAAACACTAGTCCCGGACCTACCATTGCTCTCGATTACTTGTGGTAGGTTCCTTTATTTCCTTCTTGTTTCTTGTCTATCCCCCATGCTCAGGCGTTGATTATATGCCTTGTGTAGCCTTCCAGCCGACATTTACTATTGTAAATAGTTGAAAACTAGAAAAGCGGCTGGAATTGATAAGATTTCTGGGAATATACTAAAGACAATGAGTTGGGATATAGTACCATATCTGAAGTGCTTATTTGATTATTGTTTGCATGAAGGAGATATACCAAATGAATGGAGAGTTGCTATAGTAGCCCCTGTGTATAAAGGAAAGGGTGATAGACATAAAGCTGAAAATTGCAGGCCAGTCAGTTTGACATGCATTGCATGTAAGCTTTGGGAAAGCATTCTTACTGATTATATTAGTCATGTTTGCGAAATTAATAGCTAGCTCTATAGAAGGCAGTTCGGGTTTAGGAAAAGTTATTCCACTGAAGCTCAACTTGTAGGATTCCAGCAAGATATAGCAGTTATCTTGGATTCAGGAGGTCAAATGGATTGTATCGCGATTGATTGATTGATTGATTGATTGATTGATTGATTGATTGATTCCCGCCTGCCTTTTCAGGGGACGATTGAAAGCAATTTATGTAGTAGTAGCAGCAGCAGTAGTAGTAGTAGTAGTAGTAGTAGTAGTAGTAGTAGTAGTACTAGGAACAACTAAGAAATATCGTTGCATGCAATGTCATTGCATAAGTTGTCCATAGCATTACAAAATGAGTGATTCCGAACAGCAGTATGTTAGTTTCTTCACGTGTGCTAATGAAAATCCACAGCCTGTTTCCAGTGATTCGACCGGGTCAAGAATGGTTTAAATGAAGTCCCCATCTGGCGGCGAGGATAGGAGTTGTGCCGGCTGCCGAAACCTGTCGCACTCCTCTGGGGCAATGATTAATGAATGGCAGATGAAATGAAATGATATTGGTGAGTGTTGTTGAAAGGAAATATGACGGGAGTACCCAGAGAATAAATAACCTGTCCCACCTCCGCTTTGTCCAGCACAAATCTCAAATGGCGTGATCGGGATTTGAACCACGGAACCCAGTGGTGAGAGGCCGGCGCGCTGCCACCTTAGCCAAGGAGGCGGGTGTGCTAATAAAAGGTTATATTTATAGCACGATGTTCATATATTCGTAGATGACCATTATTTCATACTACATAATATTTTAGCTTCCATTACAAACGATACAGAAACATTAAAACCCTAATATTTTGATATGTTTATGTGATGTAGCCTACGTGTTAATAAAACAGCGTGAAATTCTGTTTGTTGTATACAGTGTTTTATACAACAGAAAGCCCGCCGCGTGGCCATGTTCGTTATGGTGTCAATTCCAAACCACTTCTCAGTGTTCATATGGAATGAGGGCATGTGGTGCTGTTGATGGTGATTCGTCCGTCGGATGGAGACGTTAAGCCTTGAACAGACACCTTCATGTCATTCGGCTTTGTGCCGACACCGAGTTATTTCATCCTTTCCCTACACCATCACCATCATCATCATCATCTCACATTTAGACGCGCGGGTCGCCCTTGGACGTCAGATAGAAAGATCTGCACCAGGCGAGTCGAAAATGTTCTCTGAAACTCCCGGTACTAAAAGCCATGTGCTAAATACGAATATGAAACATTAAAATAGTCCTCATCACGACGTGCAGGTCACCTACAGGTGTCATGTCAAAAGACCTGCATCTGGTGAGCCGAACTTGTCCTCCGACACTCCCGGCACTACACAAAAGCCGTACGCCAATTCATTTAATTACATTCACGGAAAAATGAATATTACCATTAAATTTAGGATATTATTATTATTATTTATTTATTTATTTATTTATTTATTTATTTATTTATTTATTTATTTATTTATTTATTTATTTATTTATTTATTTATTTTCCACTGATTGTAGTTACAATTTAGGGATGGTGAATGGAGAGAGGGCATAGCCCCACATACACAAAAGTGCCTCCATCACCACCAGGATAATATCTTAGTTGAGCATTGCAGTCTGTCTGGTCCAACCCTTGTTAATGGTACGTAGTCGGTGGGTGAGCGGGTTCCCTGTTCGTGACTGGAGGCTGGCTTCATGCTCCAGTTGTACACTAATGACACGGGATGTAGGACGAGCTTCGTCTACGAGGTAGTCCACTTACATAACCACGGCCACTCTTTGTTCTTACTTCCTAGTACGACAGATAAAATGAATGTGCTCTTAAGGAAAGCAGAGGAACTATGGGTTTACAGGCCCCAGTCTGTACTTGAGGTCCGAGTTAATGCCCGGCTAGCATTGCTAACACAAGAATGGGATTCGGAAACCAGACTCGTAAGTTTATGAATTTAAAACATCTCGTGTGCAATCGTGACCTCCTGTTAGGAAGTCCTTGGCGTGTCGTCTTACCGGTGATGCTTTACGATGTCGAAGTGAACTGACTGTAGGCCTTTAAAATGTGGAAAGCCAGGAAAATGTTGGGGCTGTACCTGCTGCTTCCTTCTCCCTCCTAACCCTTTGCTATCCCACCGTCGCCATAAGACCTGTGAGTGTCAGTGCGACGTAAAGCACGTTGTAAAATAAAATGTGGATGTATCACAGAATGTTCAAGGTCCCATGGGTAGACCAAATCACCAATGAGCAGGTATTCCGTCCTGCCGGGAAAACATAAGAAGTCCTAACCCTCGGAAAACGCACCCGACCTCCTTGGCCAACTCTTGTTCTTTTCTTACCCCGACGGCATTAGGTTTTCGAGGCCTAGGGAGTCTTTCATTTTCACGTCCTTCGTGGTCCTTGTCTTTCTTTTGCCGATACCTTCAGTTTTCGAAGTGTCGGATCTCTTTCATTTTCCTTATGATTAGTGTTAATACATGGTGGTTGCCCAGTTGTACTTCCTCTTAAAACAATAATCACCACCACCACCTTGGAAAACGCAGAAAAGCATCCCAGATCGGTCACATCTTTCGAAACGACAAATGAGAAAATTATCCTGGACGTGGAACCTCCGACAGGGATTAGACATGTACGATACGACACATCTGATACGGAAAAAAAAACACACACACAAAAGTAACAACCTCTGTGATGGTTGGGATAATTATATGCTCTGAGAAAATCAAGGCGAAAGTAGCAATTCATGAAGTAACATTTACATACAATATTATGTCCTTATTTTTATCCTTCCCCGCATTTGTGGGTCTTCAGGACCAGATGGCTCCTTAATAACTTTTGACCAGATGTTCAGGACTAGATTTTTAAGAATATTTTTTTCTGCCGTGCGATGTTCTTGTTCAGCATTTGAAGTAAGTGGATGCGAACCTGGTATATTTGGTTGGGATGTTAATGGCTGTTCAATAATAATAATAATAATAATAATAATAATAATAATAATAATAATAATAATAAATGTAGAAGTAGCGTACCCGCCTCTTACTCGGAGCACTCGAGTATGGTTCCTGTCCAGTCTATGTATATTCATTCTGGATTGAGGGCTGGAATGGGATTCACTCAGCCTTGTGAGCCCAACCGAGGATTTATTGATATCAGAGGCAGCGTGCCTGGTCGTGAAAGTCAAGCAGAGCGGCTGAGGATGTCGTCACGTTGGCCTCGTGCACTCCAGTGTTTACAGACTATCTGGCTGGGCAGTAGTCATCTTGGCAAGGTACATCTGCTCTTTGCCTGTTGTGCCACGTGTTTGTATTATTATTATTTTTATTGTTGTTGTTAATGCATTAAATGTTCGACCGTTCTTTATAAGTAAAGGAACTGTAAAAATCTGTGACTTTTAAGATACTGTATTTTGCCCACATTTTCTCCCATAAATTTTACTGCTTCTGAGTTGAAGGAATCTCTTCAAGTTAATCCCCGTACTTGTCGATCATTTAATAGTTTGAATTCTATCAACATCTAACCAAACACTGTAAAACGCCAGTTTTTGATCTGAGAAGTGGTGTGACTCCACTGTTGTCAGATTGAATTGAATTTCTCTTACTTGTCCGAAATTCCCCTCTTTTGATGTTGTGTGATAGGTATGTTGGTGAACGGTGTTGTAATGCCGATCCAAACATCACACCACCGACTTCTAAGGCAGAATCCATTTGTTGCGATGCATCTGTGTAAGACAGAACCGCCCAACTTAATTGTATTTGCATTGGCTAGGATCACTGTGTGTTAAGTAGAATGGTTTCATTATACTGAACACATGATGTGAATAACTCCATATCGATTTCATTCATTAATGTTATTACGTGTTCAGAATACGATTGCCAGGAAAAGCTGCTTGTTAAGGTCCGGTACTCATTTGGCTCTGTCGGCAGGTACAGTAGAGCGCTAAATGTGTGTCTGCTCAATCGTTGGTAATACAGTGCCTCCTTACATCGCTTCGGCGTGGTCCGACAGCTCTGCACTCCTACCGACGGTCACCAACCCTCTCACCTTTACCGCAAATCTACTTCTCCAGTACAAATCTCCTGTCCTGAGAGACGGCGTCACCATGTAAGGGGCCCGTCTCCCCTTCGGAGTCCCCTGTGGGTGGGGGCGGTAGAATAACACCCACAGTGTCTCCTGCCTGTTGTAACAGGTGACTAAAAGGGGCCTCAGGAGCTCTGAACTTTGGAGCGTGGGTTGACGACCACGGGGCCCTTGCTGAGCCCTGACATTGCTTCCACTTGTGCCGTATGCCTTTCATTTATCCTCTTCGACCTCTCTTGGTCAACTCTTATTCTTTTCCGACCCGGACGCTATTAGGTTTGCGAGGGCTAAAGAGTCTTTCATTTTCACGCCCTTCGTGACCCTTGTCTTCCTTTGGCCGATATCATTTTTCGAAGTGTCTGATCCCTTCCATTTTTTCCTCTGATTAGTGTTATGGTTGCCTAGTTGTACTTCCTCTTAAAACAATAATAGTAGTAATAGTAGTAGTGGTGGTAAGAACACCTTATGGACATTTCAGTGAGCCTCTGGCTCAGAAACGTAATGTTCAGTGTATACTCACCCACAGATAAAATGAAGACTAACTGGATAATTTGTTTCGATAAATTCGCACACATGGTGAGCTACGTTATCATCCTTGACGTCTTAACTGCATTTAACGGATAAGAGTGATAATATTGGACAAGAACCCTGAGTTAACCAAAAACAAGTAAATACAATTTACCACACGCGAACCTTTTCTTGAACCCGATTTTTATGGGGTGAGGAGTAAGGAGGGAGCATTGCCGGTTCCTGTTATACTGCCAACTGGATGGAAATGAAATCTCAATTGCATCGATAATATGATCGATCGATATGAATTTTCTAAACATTTATTATCTTACGTCAACAACTGTGTCACACATACATTATTTAACATTATATAACATTTCTCGATGCGAATCTTATTACTAGCATGAATTATATAGTTTGGCTTTGCTGTGTAAACAACAACAGTACTAGTTCGCAAAGTGTACGCCAGATGCCACCCAGCGATGAATAAGCGATTGTGTTTCAAAGGTTGCCAATATGGATGTCGAAGATAACCGAGGTCTACCGATTCAGCACTAGGGAGCTCAGGGCTCAAGAAAAGGTTCGTGTATAGTATACTGTTCTTGATGAATACATTGTGGAAAAGCACTGAAGAAAGCCCAAATAGCTGTTTCAAGCACTAACTGCCATTCGAATTAACTGGACCTTTCCATAGGAAACACAAATGCATAGGAGATTTCCACTGATAGTTTGAATCAAATTGAAGAAGATAGGTTGAAAAACATAGTAGGTTATATTACCCAGAAATTTAAGGACAAATATCCCTCCTTACCTAAGGAGACTACGCTCATAACATCTTAATGCCTCATGACCAATCAATACCTTCGTGGGGTCATCAGTTATCTTACTGAGGACAGACACTACTCTCCAACCTGGCTGTGTGATTTCAAGAAGATATTGTCATATTTCCTGTCGATTCATGAAGAGAGTGGCTAAAACCTGTCGGAAGGGTGTCTCAAAGAGAACAATAAGCCTTGTGTTATCAAATATTTACAATATCCCACTTGAGGTGATTGAAACAATAATAAAGACGAGATTCTCTCTCAGACTGAAGAACTTAAAACACTCGTCTCACCAAAGAAGTGATCAAAAGGAAGAGGTCATTGACATCAAGACAGAAGCGCGACAGATTTCAAAGAAATACCGGAAGATTATCAAATAACATGAAAGATAAATCGCACTTTATTCCTTCCAGAGCTTACAATGACTTAACAACTAATAACTTCTTCTTCTTCTTCTTCTTAATTCTCAATCCTAAGATTGGTTTGGCAGCAATTCGTCTTCTCCACTCTTCTCTGCAATCCGCTAATCTCTTCATTTCCACATATGAGCCTGTTCCTACGTCATCTCTGATCTGTCTTGAATATTGCAGTCTAGGTCTTCTCTTCCTCTTTTACCTTGAATCTTTCCTTCTATGACATTAACTATGAATCCGTTGTGCCTATAGAGATGGCCAATTAACTGGTCTCTTCTTTTTCTTATTGTTGCTAAAAAGGATATTTTTTCACTTATTCGTCGAAGAACTTCTTCATTGGTGAGTTTTTCTGTCCATGAGATCTTTTCCATCCTCCTCCAGCACCACATCTCAACTGCTTCCAACTAGGAAAGGATTATTATCACAGGCAGTTCTTGCGAATGCGATCAGCTGTTCTTCGTAATCAAAGATTACTTACTATGGAGGAAACCACGAGGAAACTCAGCGCTGATAGTCCACCGTATGCACTTTGACGAAAATGTTATGATGACTAGTAGGCCAGGAATTGTCTAGGGGAACAAAAATATTACTCGTATGATGTACAATATTACCGAGCGAGTTGGCCGCGCGGCTAGGGTCCATAACTGTGAGCTTGCATTCGGGAGATTTGGGTTCGAATCGCCCTGTTGGCGGCCCTGAGGACGGTTTTTCAGTGGTTTACCATTTTCATACCAGGCAAATTTTGGGGCTGCGCCTTAATTAAGGCTAGGCTGTCAATTTTCAAATCCCAGCCCTGTGGTTGAAACAGCTTCCTTTATATTGTCGCAATGAAAGAAAAGTCGCATTATTATGTGTTACCTTCTCTTTGTGTCTGAACAGAAATAATCTCTAACTTCATGATGTAGTACATTGTGAAGGCAGTGCTGTGTATGGTAAAGTTACTTTATTGCAAGCCTGCCTGGTGGTGATAATCGTCTATACGATCTGACACCGTGGTTAGCCGGTTCGAATCCCGTTGGTGCTTAAAAAAAGGCACCATCAGAATGTTGGCTGGCAGGGTAGGAGATGTGCTCGTGTACAATTTCTAATCACTAGATTGCGTTCCGAAAGCTTGGATTTAGTTCTAAATCTCTCAGCAGTGTTCATATTGAGTGAGGACAAGTGACGCTGTTGACGTCCGTCGGTTGGTGACGTTAAGCCTTGAGCACCGGACACTCCCGGCACTAAAAGCCATACGATAAA
The DNA here is from genome assembly GCF_040414725.1 of Anabrus simplex. Taxonomy (NCBI): domain Eukaryota; kingdom Metazoa; phylum Arthropoda; class Insecta; order Orthoptera; family Tettigoniidae; genus Anabrus; species Anabrus simplex. The sequence goes on along the minus strand of NC_090267.1, from coordinate 336,853,492 downwards.
TAAAATACACTGCGCATGTGCAGTAAAATAACTTTATTGCCAGCAAAGGCTTACTTTTCAAACTGTTTAAAAAAAGGCCTAGTTTTGCTGTGGTAGTAGATAAAGTATTTTTATTGAGTCTACATCAGTGTGACATGTGTTTAATATCCAGTAATCGGGAGATAGTGGGTTCGAGCCCCACTGTCGGCAGCCCTGAAGATGGTTTTCCGTGGTTTCCCATTTTCACACCAGGCAAATGCCGGGGCTGTATCTTAATTAAGGCCACGGCCGCTTCCTTCCCATTCCTGGGCCTTTCCTATCCCGTCGTCGTCGCCACGAGACATATCTGTGTCGGTGCGACGTGAAGCAAATAGCAAAAAAAAAAAAAAAAAAAAAAAAGAAAAAAAAAAGAAACATGTGTTTAGTATTTTGACCTGTATCCCGTCAGAACGTCGTGTGGTGAGAAAGTGATGGTCTGAAACAGTTGCGCTTTACGAAGCTCTTGAACTTGGAGGAGACATTCTTCCCGTATCCTGTTGCTCATCTTGGCAGGAAGACCTGGACTCTGTGCCAAGTCTCGTCGTCACGGCAGCTTCCTAGAACATGATGCTCACCAGATGGTCCACACTTCATGTTTGTGACTGGCTCTTCGTTTACAAACAAAAATAACGTGTTGAGCCCAGACTTTTGGACTCTCTCGTCAATTTATGACAGAGATTATTCAGAAGTGGGTGGAGTTCCATGGCACGTGGAACATCCTCTGTGAGAGATCTGCAGTCCTTACTAAGTTAAATATTGTATTAGAAATCGAGCATTGAGCTTGAATTCGGGAGATAGTATGTTCTAACCCCACAGTCGACAGCCCTGAAGATGGTTTTCCGTGGTTTCCTATTTTCACTCCACGAAAATGCTGGGGCTAAAAGACCACGTCCGCTTCCTTCCCACTCCTAGCCCATTCGTATCCCATCGTCGCCTTAATACCTGTGTCGGTGCGGTGTAAACCAAATTGTAGAAAATCCAAAAAATAAAGAAATAGAATCACAGACAAGGCTTTTTGCGGATAATGTTATCCTGTATAGAATAGTAAATAAGTTGACGAAGAGAAATTCATTTCTGAAAAATCCTAGCTGACTTTGATATTGCTTCCACTTGTCTCATTTTGATCTTCCCTGTCCGATCTCCCTTGATCAACTCTAGGTCGCTTCAGACCCCGACGGTACAGTATTTTGTTTGCGAGTCCTAGGGAGTCTTTCTCTTTTGCCGATACTTTCAATCTTCTAAGAGTTGGCACTCTTCTATGTTTCTCTCTGAATAGTGTTAAGAAAGCATAGTTACCCAGTTGTACTTCCCCTTAAAACAGTAATCACCACCACCACCACCATCATCATCATCACACTCTGGAAAATCATTTTAATAAATGAAACCCTCCTGCTTTCTTCGAGATGTCGCTTTGACACGTGCTATGCGGAGAGAGAGAAAATGTCATGGCGCTACAACCCTGCAACAGTGATCGGTCTTGGCCTACCAAGTGACCGCTGTTCAGCCTGAAGGCGTGCAGATTACGAGGTAGCGCGTGGTCAGCACGACGAATTATCTTGGTTTTCTCACCATCCTCAATTTTATTGTTTTCTCGCAGGCGGAGTAGACTCCGAACTAGCACGCAAAATCCACGTAAAATTCCCTGACCTAGCTAGGTATCGAATTCGATGCTTGTGGGTAAGAGTCAGGCTCGCTATCCCTTGACAGTGGGGCTGGCAAATGATGAATGAATGAATGAATGAATGAATGAATGAATTAATTAATTAATTAATCTTTTTCTTCCACCCCTTTTCCACACACCTGTCGGGTCACGGGTGCGAACTGTGTCGCACATGTAGATTTGGCCTATTTAACGGCCGGATTCCCTTCCTGACGCCAACCCTATATGGAGGGATGTAATCAGTAATCACTATTGCGTGTTTCTGTGGTTGGTAGTGTAGTGTATTGTCTGAATGTGAAGAGGAAAGTGTTGGGACAAACACAAATTCCCAGTCCCCGAGCCAGAAGAATGAATCACACGAGATTAAAATCCCCGACCTGGGGCCCTCCGAACCGAAGGCCTCAACGCTGACCATTTAGCCAAGGAGTCGGACTGAAATGTTACAATAATGTTCGAAGTATATATTGCATCCCCAATACATATTATAAAACCTTATTTATACTGCATATGAATGAACGAAGACAACGAACAGGACACACACACACACACACACACACACACACACACCCTCTACCCCCTCCCCCCAGTCACGGATGACCACTAACCAGGGAGAGAACATCCGTCCATCGCCATCATTGCAATTACATGCAACAGTATTGTTATTTTTCGAACATATCAAATATATTCCTACTACATATGAGCAAACGAAAAACCGCCAACACCCTCCACGCCCACCCCCCGCCCTCACCCAGTCACGGATAACCACCAACCGGGGGAGAGAACATTCGCCCGCCGCAACCATTGCACTCATACGCAACCATTCTTAATTTTTGGGGCCGGCAAATAAGAGAGACTTTGTTAAAAAAAAATCCATTTCCAGCATTTACATAATTATGTACAGTATTTTATTTCAGCTTGAGATTTGTGTAAAAACTAGACATTGGTAGGAGTACACCTATACTTTTCTAGGTAAATGAATAGGAGAAGAATTATGTAACCAACAAAACGTATTTCATTCCTGAGGGTTAACCAATTTTTAACCGTGATGTGTGGCGTATATACGCCTTTATCCTCAGAAGGAAGTATCAAGCCAAGTCAGACAGAAGGTGTAAAAGGTTCCGCTCCGGCGAGCTGGACCTTGTCGTGTTAATATTTATAGCCTATCCGTCTTCCTTAATTGAGACCCGCCACTTAATTACCCGTGGATGAAGGTCACTTCATCACTGTCAAGTAATTGAGATCGGTGTTACAAGTATAAAATATTCGCTTCTTCATCTTGACGTTGATGGATGCTTAAGATCACCTCCTCCTCTTTCGCCAATGAATATAACTCTGAGAGGTCCATGTGGAACTGAGGGATACACAGCGCGGACCAGACCGGCTGAGGCAGTGTGTTTGTGAAATTCCAAAATACATTAAAACAAACCCTTTTTACAATAGTTCTCTTTGAGATTGAGGTTGAGGTTGAGATTGCTAGCTTCTGTAAGGTGGCCATGGTTCCAATTTTGGCCAGAGCACGTGACATAATCAAAATGGATGGATACGTAAATAAACTGAAGGTGTACAGGGTGGTCGGAAACAAGGTGAACCGAGCATATGAACATTAGAGGGTTGGTTATTCTGATAAATAATATGAAATAAATCCCAGGGTGCCCTTTCATCAAGAAGGCCATACGGTCTCATTACAAGAACGCCAGGCACCTCCGCAAACCAAACTCTCCACCACCATATTTCAACAGCTTCACTCCTCATCTTTCTCAACCCAGTAATAACAACCCTGCACTACTCTATCTTCTTCTCAACCTTCTTTCTTCTCACCTTACTCATCTCCCAGCCATGCCTCCCCGACAACTCATCGTCCCCTAGTCACCCCCCCACCAAGAAAAATCGCCTTGCCTTCACTACTTGCCTTCTTCTTCTTGCAATTTGAAATTCATTAACATCTACCATCTCCCACCTTGCCAACTAGCACTAGTTAAATTTGATTACTAACAGTGCAGCGATGAGGGGTTTTCTTTTTCTGACAGGTGAACTTGTTTCGCCTCGACAGAGCCGATTTTTCCCCGCTAGTGTATCGTGCTGGTGCTGATGTGACTTTTCACATGTCGCTGAAACAGATGAGTAGAGTGGCCTAGTGTTCGCCACGGGACTCCCACCTACGAGCTATCAAAAAAAAAAAAAAATCGATACCTGACACAGTTGTAATTTTATCAGCTGCTGAAGTTAGCCAATCAGGTCGTTTCGCGGAAGACTTCAAAGGGGCTTTGCTAAATCTGCACGAGAGTTAAGAACGGCTCGAGAGCTACTGTATGCTGAGAAACACACACACCGTTGGTTTCACAAGTGTCACCATAGCCGTACTTCCTATGGCGCCACCTGTCAGCTAGGAAGTCTGTGTTCAAACTCCTCCCCTGGCGAAGTTCTATTCTTTGACTGGTGCTCTCATGCCACGTACATATTTAGCAACACCGCCTCGTAAAATCCATTTGAATTCGCCCGCGAAGTGCTCTGATTGGCTAACTTGAGCAGCTGATAAACTGACAGCGGTGCAAGACATCCAATTATTTCTTTCAAATGGTTTATCAGTACGACCAACACTCTAAAGCTCATATTCCCGATTCACGTTGTTTCCGACTATCCTCTATACTGTGACTTATGTTTAATGGATCCAAAAATGTATACATCGTGGCCCACTTCCTCACCGAGTACGTCTTCCGGCTCCCTGGCTAAATGGTTAGCGTGCTGGCCTTTGGTCACAGGCGCCCCGGGCTCGATTCCCGGCGGGGTCGGGAATTTTAACCATAATTGGTTAATTCCCCTGGCACGGAGACTGGGTGTATGTGCCGTTTTCATCATCATTTCATCCTCATCACAACGCGCAGGTCGCCTACGGGAGTCAAATCAAAATATCTGCACCAGGCCTCTCCGGAGGTCACACGGCGTTTCATATTTCACAGAGTACGTCGCTCTCTCTGACCTAAGACGGAACCTCGGCCTGCCGAAAACATCCAGCTCATACTAGCCGATGACAGTCATTTGCGTTATGTATTAGAATGGACTCATAAAGCACATATAAATATCAAATGAGTTCAGCTTTCAAAGTTCAAATTTCCTTTTGCTGTGTTAGTACCCATTTCGGCTTTTAAAACTTTTGTGTTTTTCCTTCGTTTTCAAAGCTCATTCGTTGAGCACATATGTTATGTTTATTTTCATTTTTGTTTACGTTAAGTTTGTTGAAAGAGGGTGGTTGTACTTCCTAAGCAACAGTCGCGATCACCACCACCACCATCACTACTACCTCAATATCGATGAAATTTTTTCTACTATCGATATTCAAGAGACGTTGGCCCACTGCAGTCACTTGAGATTCTCCAAATGGCCACCTTAGCATCCACACACTCCTGATTTCGGCGAACTGCTGCACGAACGACGGCAGTTGAATTATTTACACGGGTTATTTTTTAAAAGCCGTTTCAGTTTCTTCGCGTGGTGTAGGCAGTATAGCTGGTTGTAGACGAATCACTATATTCTTGAAGGTTCCCCTCAAGTAGAAGTCGAGGGGTGTTATGTTGGGTATTCTGCCCGAAGGCTGGTTTGATCCTCAACAGTCATAGATTGCCTAGGTATCATTGAACGGGGAATCTACGGAAATTATAAGTTAGGTAGTGCCCCGTTGCTTTCCTCAGCGAGCGAGTGGTTGCTATTACGTATCAGTCTGCCAATCGACCCTATGAGTGACATTTTCACACCATTCATAACGGGGAATGTCATTACTAGCATCGCTCATTCCTCAGCCACTTTCACAATGGCAAAGTAAAGGATGAAACTGAGACGGATCAATGAAAGCAACCGCCGGTCTGAATAGCTCAGACGGTTCAGGCGCTGGCCTTCTGACCCCAACATGGCAGGTTAGATCCTGGCTCAGTCCGGTGGTATTTGAAGGTGCTCAAATACGTCAGCCTCGTGTCGGTAGATTTACAGGCACGTAAAAGAACTCCTGTGGGACCAAATTCCGGCACCTTGGCGTCTCCGAAAACCGTAAGAGTAGTTAGTAGGACGTAAAGCAAATAACATTATTATTATAAAAGTAACAAATTTGATCTAGCTGATACCAGAAGACATAGCGCACTGTAAACACTAGGTCTCGTCTGCAAAAAGGTACGAGGGGTCAGGGAAAAATGGCGGGAAGTCAACAGAACCTCTTTATCCTATGCAATGTCCTGGTTGTTTCTCATCAACAGAGACAGTCACGTCGCGGTGGTTATATGGTGGTCGGCCAACGTGCTGGAAATAATTGCTCATCCGCATAAAGCGCACGGATGACCGGTAAAATGAATACGCACCGCATGTCTGGGTACGCGAAGCTAGTAATCGTACTCTCAAAAAGAATGGTCGAAATAATCCCGTGGATGTCAGTTCACACCAGACATAAAACCCCGAAAAATTGACTGCTTCGTTGGTAAGGTACCTATAGATGACACCGTCAAGAGAAGAAAATGGCAAAATGAGAACTTTTCGTACACATAATGCTATTTTATTGAACAAGAAACTAGTTTAAGTGTCCTGGGCTATCCCATGCTGGAATATGGGTTTCGTTTTCCATTTTCTTCATTCGAGTATTGACAATTAAATTCGTCCTCACGTTGAACATTAGTCCCTATAGGTGACACCCCTGAAGTAAATATTCGCAATAGATGACATACATCTTGGCCCAATATATGACATATTTTAAAACACACAAAAACATTTAATCTAGATCAATTTTACAAGGAAGAACATTTCTAACAATGCTAGTCAAGGAAAACATTTGCTAGCACTTTAAAAATATGAAAAGGCAGTCTCAAAAGTAAAAATAAATGAATGAAATCAGACTTTAAAGTTAAAAAGGTGATGGAATCAGTCTTCGAATGAAAAAAAGTAATGGGATCAGTCTTTAGAGTAAAAATGCAATCAGGTCAGTCTTCAAAGTTTTAAAAATTCAAGCCACACAAAACAATGAAATCAAATAACTTTATACATTAGTGTCAGCGTAGGAACTCCCTTGACCGCTGCCATCATAGAACTCTCACTTCTCACTTCTGTGGCATCAGCCGTGATCTCTTGTGAGTACTTTTTTTTTTTTCATGTTGAATCTAGGGATTAAAAACAAGAGAAAAGAAATTGTAAAACAAATCAACGAGCCCATGCCTGATACCTTGGGCACCAATGGCTGACACCCCCTGTTAACTACTGGTTCTGGAAGTCAAATAATAATGAAATTAATATGGTTAATGTCCGACTCGTTGACTGAATGGTCAGCGTACTGGCCTTCGGTTCAGAGGGTCCCGGGTTCGATTCCCGGCCGGGTCGGGGATTTTAACCTTCATTGGTTAATTCCAGTGGCCCGGGGGCTGGGTGTTTGTGCTGTACCCAACATCCCTGCAACTCACACGCCACACACAACACTATCCTCCACCACAATAACACGCAGTTACCTACACACGGCAGGTGCCGCCCACCCTCATCGGAGGGTCTGCCTTACAAGGGCTGCACTCGGCTAGAAATAGCCACACGAAATTATTAATTATTAACATGGTTAATCATGTATATTAAAAATAACTCTTTTAACATAGCTAACTCCCTTGTAGAACAAAATCCCAATGTCTGACACCCCTTTCAACCATTGGGCCAGTGAGGTTCATTAAGATCAATAGATGACACCCATGATAACATATGCAGTTTAAGATTAATCTTTTCAACTAAAGCAAGTAAATAGAGCTTAAAACCCTGCAACCTATTATACAGTAAGAAACATCACCTTCCTACATAAAACAAGTTTATTGTCTTATACAACTTCCAATTGTCTAGAAGAAGAGAAATGTTGAATCATACATTCACAAGTCTTTCAAAAATCTGCTTCACATGAAAACAAACACACCACTGTTCCCAAGGATCAGTTCATGCAGGCAAGTAAGGGTCACCAATGTTGCCAGTACTTGCACTATCCCGTGGAAATGTAGACATTCCTTAGTGTTACGACGTCCGGCTCCATGGCTAAATGATTAGCTTGCTTGCCTTTGGTCACAGGGGTCTCTGATTCGATTACCAACAGGGTCGGGACTTTAACCACCATTGGTTAATTTCTCTGGCACGGCAGCTGGGTGTATCTGTCCTCTTCATCATCATTTCATTCTCAACACGATGCGCAGGTCGCCTACGGGAGTCAAATGAAAAGACCTGCACCTGGCGACCCGAACATGTCCTCGGACACTCCTGGCACTAAAAGCCATACGCCATTTCATTCAGTGTTAAGACATTTAGACTGAGTGTCACCTATTGGTATTGCCGGGCAAGGATGTCATCTATTGGTACTTTTACCCTGAATGTGTGCATTGTCTAGAGTCCAATAAACGCAATTATGACGGTTTACTGTACCGTTTAATTTAAATTGAGCTTCACCAGACCGCACAATTGTTCCCACTGACTCCGCATTCTCATGTAACATAGTCTCGAAACCACTCATAGTACCGCATTTGTCGACGATCATCTTTATTTATGGCTTCTAACAACCGCAGGGAGAACACTCTCCATTTCCCTCTCTTCCGAACTTGTCGTACGCATTGGATGACATGCAAGTGATGAGTCGTTCTTTTGAACGGTTCAGACGAGCTAGTTACGAGCAGGCTCGCTCCTTGGGAGCCGCTCATTCCAGTACGAGTCATTACTTTATGAATGAACTGGTTGTCTTGTGAACTTGAGGTCTAAAAGGGAGCTGCTGTAGCTTCTTTCGTGGACTCTCGCTCGTTTTTTTTTTTTTTTCTGGTCTGTATCAAGAAACAAACTTAAACAATGCAGCCTCCGTCAACAGGCATTGCGTTACTATCTTCAAAGACAAAACTTAGATGGAGAGACATACTGATTGTTCTAGCCCAGACCACAAAATATATAAAGCATTGTAAACACTGTATTTCACTAGAGATTGATCTGGATTTTAGAGTTAATAATGATTTATTTTTTGCTTTCCTTAATCTTTTCAGGACTATGAGCTTTCTAGGGAATGAAACGTGATAAAACTACGTTTTCCGAATAATTTATAGAGTATGCAAAAGAAATGTTTGCTTATAAAACAATTTTAGTAATTTTCACTTTCCCGAAAGAAAAAAAAAGCTTTGGTCATATGTGACCAAAATGTCGGTAAGGATAAAAGAAAGTACAAGATTTTTAAATATTATTACAATGCAATGTACAATTCCTATCTTCGCCGATAGATTGGGCTTCATTCATTCCATTCCTGACCCGGTCAAATGACTGGAAACAGGCTGTGGATTTTCATTTTTCACAATGCAGTGTATGTTGTAGTACGTTGTACACTTTTCTGCACTTAATTATTTGTTCAACACTTCTAGTACATTCTGCAGAGTATGCAGAAACAGTTTTGGAGCAAAAAATGAACAATGTCTATACGCTTAGTTACTTTTCAGTGCAGTCTTGAGCTATTAATAAGCACGTACTCATAAAGAGTAGATTCTGAAACTTCAGCTTGAAATTTAATTTATTCTGACATTATTTTCTTTGGCACTTTCTCTACATTTAGTGGAAAATACCGAAACAGTTGCCGGTTTTCGTGAAGCACAAGGAAACTTCACAAGTGCTACATCTGGAGTTAGTTTTCACATCATTTTTCTGCTGTTGGTAGCACGGTGCACAACTTCTTCGGACGTCTGACGTGACCATTAGATGTGTGGTTTGGCCTTTTTATTTTTTAATTTCATGTTCGTGTTTGTGGAGTTTAGTGCAACCTTTTGTGTAACTGCTAATCACTGCTCGGGCGACCTCTTGACGGTAGGTTCAGTTTTCACTTCTTCTACAAAAACATCCGCGTCCTCTTTCAGCAAAACCAGGTCTTCAGCATCCAGGGGCTGATCATCTTCATCGCCACTTGAATCAGCGAAGAGATAGTACTTAGCGTGATGTGCAACATATATATATATTTCAAACTGTGACAATGACATGTAATGAATTGTTAAGTTCAGACTAGCATACTGTAATATCCAGATGACCTTTCCTATCCCATCGTCGCCATAAGACCTATCTGTGTCGGTGCGACGTAAAGCAAATTGTAAAAAAAAAAAAAGTGAGTTCGTTGTTTCACGTGTAACGTCTAGACCACAATTGTTGCATAATATTGATTTTATTTTGTTTCCCTACTGGAAACTTAAGACATCTCGAGTTTCATTTTTCTTTATATTTTTACCTTTACCGACATTTGGGTCATCCGTGACCCATAAAGTTTATAGGATTATATCGGAATACAGGAAAAAGATTTTTCCCAAAACAAATAACAATTATGACGTATGCAATTTAAAATCGCATTGCGATTGGTAGTCTCAAATATTTCTAAACCAGAGAAATAAACCACAAATTCTTTTAATGCGTTAAAATAAAAAATCTTGATTTTTTTATTACATTTTTGCATCAACTAACGAGAAGTCGAACAATAAATATTGTCCTAAACTTAAATAAGACGTGCTTTTAATTTTCAATTATGCCAGCAAAACACACATTAAATTCCAAACAGTAGACAAAAAACATATTTTTCCGTATTGGTCACCGAACTTCTAGTTCTCGTTGTACAACATAAGGGGGTGTAAAAGATAGAGTTAATAGAGACATAGCAATGCGGTAGAAAGAGGAGCTGGAAATAATAAACCAGCCGACTCTGTCTTGAGAGTCGGAGATGCATAACCGCATACTCAATATGGAAATGTTCAGTTTATTTATCATGACAATATATGGTTATCAGCAGATACTGCTATCAGAGATCAGTGTGGGACACTACTCATCAAGAAACATACGTGTTTAAGTGTGGCGAGTGATGAAGGCTTCCGAGCCATGGCGTACAGTAAAAGGAATTTGTTCCAGAGAGCGTACTCATTCGATATTGAAGATGACGGTAAGTCACCGTGTGGACACATTTATTTAAGCTGAACAAGCAGTACCGTAGCAGCTAGTGTTGTCCATCCGTTTTCTGATTTTTAAAAGAATTAATGTGTCAAAGACTAAGGTATTCAGGAATTCAGATTGTTTTTGTTTTGTTTTGTTTTGTTTTGTTTTGTTTTGTTTTGTTTTGTTTTGTTTTGTTTTGTTTTTGTTTTTGTTTTTGTTTTTGTTTTTGTTTTGTTTTGTTTTGTATGTTGAACTGAGGATGTCAATAACTGTGATTACATACAACAGTATTTAGATTATCATAAGGTATTTTCTTATTTATCAAGTTAGCAGGTTTACGTGACTGTTGATATCGTAACCATACCTACAGGACGTCTAGTTGGAAGTGGAATCTGAGACATATGGATGTGACAGTTTATTTCAAAAATTCTCTGTGCATTGGCCGACATTCGAACCACAACAGTGTCACTTGCATTTGCCGGCATTGGAACCATAACTATGCCGTTTGGTTATTACGCACCTGAAATATATTTAACCTCTTAAACGTGTATAATATTCATTTTTTAACCATTAGTAGCCTCACTGGTTGCCGCGGTTGTTTGAAACTGTAGTTGCCTGGCTCGAGTCCCGTTGGTGGACAAATATTTCACCATCAGAATGTTGGTCAGCGGGGTAGGAGAGGTGGTGGTAAACAAGCTTTGGGAAGGCATTCTTTGTTATTATATTAGACATGTTTGCGAAATTAATAACTGGTTCCATAGAAGGCAGTTCTGTTTTAGGAAAGGTTATTCCACTGAAGCTCAACTTTGAGGATTCCAGCAAGATATAGCAGATATCTTGGATTCAGGAGGTCAAATGGACTGTATCGCGATTGACCTGTCTAAAGCATTTGAAAGGGTGAATCATGGGAGACTACTGCAAAAATGAGTGCAATTGGACTAGACAAAAGAGTGACTGAATGGGTTGCTATATTTCTAAAAAATAGATCTCTGAGAATTAGAGTAGGCGAAGCTTTATCAGACCCTTTAATAATTAAGGGGAGAATTCCTTAAGGCAGTATTACTGGACCTTTGTTTTCTTATATATATTAATGATATGAGTAAAGGAGTGGAATCAGACGTAAGGCTTTTTTGCGGAGGATGTTATTCTGTATAGAGTAATAAATAAGTTACAAGATTGTGAGCAACTGCAACGTGACCTCGATAATGTTGTGAGATGGACAGCAGGCAATGGTATGTTGATAAACGGGTTAAAAGTCAGGTTGTGAGTTTCAAAAATAGGAAAAGTCCTCTCAGTTTTAATTACTGCGTTGATGGGGTGAAAGTTCCTTTTGGGGATGATTGTAAGTATCTAGGTTTTAATATAAGGAAAGATCTTCATTGGGGTAATCACATAAATGGGATTGTAAATAAAGGGTACAGATCTCTGCACATGGTTATGAGGGTGTTTAAGGGTTGTAGTAAGGATGTAAAGGAAAAGGCATATAAATCTCTGGTAAGACCCCAACTAGAGTATGGTTCTAGTGTATGGGACCCTCACCAGAATTACCTGATTCAAGAACTGGAAAAAAATCCAAAGAAAAGCAGCTCGATTTGTTCTGGGTGATTTCCGACAAAAGAGTAGCGTTACAAAAATGTTGCAAAGTTTGGGCTAGGAAAAATTTGGAGAAAGAAGACGAGCTGCTTGACTAAGTGGTATGTTCCGAGCTGTCAGCGGAGAGATGGCGTGGAATGTCATTAGTAGACGAATAAGTTTGAGTGGCGTTTATAAAAGTAGGAAAGATCACAATATGAAGATACGGTTGGAATTTAAGAGGACAAATTGGGGCAAATATTCATTTATAGGAAGGGGAGTTAGGGATTGGAATAACTTACCAAGAGAGATGTTCAATAGATTTCCAATTTCTTTGCAATCATTTAAGAAAAGGCTAGGAAAACAATAGCTAGGGAATCTGGCACCTGGGCGTCGCCCTAAATGTAGACCAGTAGTGATTGATTGAAATTTGAAATACCGACACGAGGCTAACGTATTTAAGCACCTTTAACTACCAGCGGACTTAGCCAGGATCGAACCTGCCAAGTTGGGTTCAGAAGGCCAGCGCCTCAACCGTCTGAGCCAAGCTTTTTTGATAAAATACAATAAAACTTTCACCAAAGGAACAATAATTACACATGAATTACAATTAAATAGAAGCACGGCGTGATTATATAATTAAAAATAATTTAGTATTTGACTACACACTAAGAAACTAATAGACAATATTAAAGAGACTGCCAGACTGACGAATGCGCGCGGCAAGCGGGTGAATCATTCATATCTGTGTTCATGATCTTGGAAAAAAAATATACATACATATATACACTCCAGCCACCCTTCCTCATAGCACATGCAGTCTCTCCACTACTTGCTGTGGCGCTATACAAATCGGTTAGCCGCGACGAACGACATTTTGTGCGTATTTCCGCTAATAATTTTGTTGATAAATAAAAATAAAAGAAAGAATTAGTTGATAAGACAACAGGGCTTGTACAAGGTTCTTTCACTCAAAGTTGCGCGAGCTGAAGATCAGACGAGCATATGGCAACTCGCTGAGCTTGGGGCCGGGAGAGCGCCCGTATGAATCGCATGTAAATAACAGGCACACATAATAACGCATGATCAAAGTAAAATAATTTCTCACCTTGTCACAAAAGATGTCCTCCGCCTGGATCTACACATTTCTGGCTTCATCTAAGGAAATTTTCATTCATACGCATTAGTTATCTACCGAGATAGCCTCAATTTCTCTCGTGGTATTTTGTTTGAGTTCATCTAGAGTGTGAGGGTTTATTACATAAACTTTATTTTTTAATTTTCCCTATAAATAAAAATCGCAAAACCGCAAGATCCTCCACAATGGTTTACTTATTACCCTGTTGTCAAAATTTTCCTCAATTAAACTTAATGACTCGTTAGCCGTATGCGCGATTGCCGAGTTTTTCTAGAAATATCCAGATTGGCATTCATTGTCCGTGAATTGTTAAAAAATGTACGAAAATGTCATTCCTATATATCTGTGCCCAGTGATTGTGGTTTCAAAAACTATAGGCCCTATTATCCTGTCTGCAGTTACTGCCACAAACACTCCCATTTTGACATTCTAGATGAACTCAAAATATCACGAGAGAAATTGAGACTATCTCGGTAGATGAATTAATGCGTATGAATGAAAATTTAAGCCGGAAATGTGTATATGCAGGTGGAGGACATTTCCAACATCTTCTATGACAAGGTGAGAAATTATTTTACTTTGATTATGCGTGTGCTTATTGTTTACATGCGATTCATACTGGCGCTCTCCCGGCCCCTAGCTCAGCGAGTTGCCATGTGCTCGTCTGACCTTCAGCTCGCCCATCTACCCGCTGCGCTGCGCCGGCCCCACTTTGAGTGAAAGACCCTGTACAAATGGCTTCTTTTTAATAATCGCCGCTATTCCTACTTTTTGCCGGCTAAAATGGAATAAAAATGTAATGTTGTCTCCACAGATTGGGGGAGGGGGGGGGACTACCGCCGCTACTGACGGTAAGTACTTTCGGATTGCGCATTACTCTCCAACTGTTTTACAACATAACTTTAAATACTGTACTTGAATTCTGTATACTGGACTGCGTAATATAAAAAAGAACTATTTTAAAGAATACGTGACCTGTAGCGGACCGACTTCGACTAAACAGCACAGCACGATCAGCGTTGCCAATCCGTGCTCCGAGGTATGGAACTCTCGACCATCTGTCGCTTCGCCGTTCCCATATCTGACAACAGCGCATTTTCCTCATCCGCCTAATTCAGTGGCCGCAGGTTTAGTCGGAAATCGAATGTGGAGTCCCCGGGTAAGAGGCAGGACCTACACCACGAGGCTTTTCCAAACTTTAATTCGAACACTTCCCACGATTACCACTCATGGTATACAAGTCTCTCTTTCATTTTTCAATTTCAAGACCAGATTAAGGGCAGCTCTCAAAACGTAATGTACAACTTCTTCAACAGTATAAACATAAAACAAAGCCTGCCGCTCGCCCAGCCCCTTCTTCAGCCTTCAAGAGTCTAATCCTTATACAGATTCATTTCCGTCAAGTTCCCAACATCCACAACTTCCTGAAGGCTCTGTGAACACTGACCAGTGTTGCTTCACATCTGGAAGATTTCATCCCTCCTTCTCTTCAGCTAAACGCTAACCAGAGCCTGCTTTCTTTCAGACCAGATGAGCTGTGTAAACCCCCCAGTTCGTGGTAACCAATCTTATCACTGATACCGCTCTAACAAACACAACGATACATCATAGATAATAACGGCACTCCAGGCTTCCTCAATACAGTGATTAAACGGCGGGTTCACACGGTAGCACAACTAAATACCACGTGGGCAAAATAAAAACGATCCGGAAAATATTTACAGTAGGACTGACGCGGGTTTGGCCCTAGTTCATCACAGAAGATTCTGGAAATGGCCCAGTAGCAAATTCCCCATACATACGATTTATGTGTTACATCCCTTGTATTTTCAACGAAAAATAAATATTCATTGCTCAAATGTTCATGGAAGTTATTTATATAAAATTCAAACGCACAGTTATCGATACTCAGATGGTAGTGACGAGCGTGGCTGGTTAGTGACTGTTACTGCTTATCGCCAAACTACTCCAGAAATGGCAGCACGAGAACTAAACCGTTGTTGGTTGACGATCTTTTCCGTGGGGTTGGAATGCGGAACGAACAGCCACATCCGTCAAGACGGCGGTGCAAGCTGGAATTCTGTAAGTTATCGCGCGTGGCCTGGATTTGTTATTTCGTGAAATACTGGAGCTCTTGCTTCTGAGCGGTTCTTTTCTTGTGCTATAAATGATGATATATGGCAAATGTGTGCTGTAGTATATTATAAATAATTTAGTTTCGTGCGCTTGTAGTGTACATATCAAACAAAGAAAAAGCGGGAATGATGCGATTTTGAAATGACATCGCACCGATCAGAGAGTAGTTCATCAGGTATGGGTGTAGGAGCACCATGGTCATGCGTTTCTACCGTGCAGTCCGAATTGAATTATTCTAACCATTGTGAAATCGAACGATTATTAAGAGAAACATGTAATATGCTTCCTTTTAATGAGAAAAGCAGAATTATAAATGAAAGACAACCGCGCCCAACTCTGAATGTAACTACACAAATTAAGTCGTGTGTTCTTCATTTCAACAGAGATATTTATGAAACAGACCATTGGATTGGTAGATGTGAGATTTTAAATAAACTTTTCTGTTGGCCCTGTTTGTGTTTTCTCTTGAAAAAATGTTTTTGGATTGACGGTCTGTTTGCGTTGATATTTCCAATTTTTTTTCGGTTACATCCCCTAAACCAGAAGTTAGGAGTCGCCACTGAAATGGCCTCGTCTGAAGAAATGAAAAACTGAGGATATAGAAGTCCTGACTCCACTTCACTCAGAAACCACCGGCAGAACTCAACACGCGAGGGTTCGTCTGGACGCTTTAACGCATGCACAGCAGTACATTTGTAAGGATACTGACTCAGTCCATTTTTTATAATATTTCGTCACGACGATCTTTTAATGCCCACTTGCACAAATAAACGGCCGTGATTGAGATTTCGTCGGACTTCGTTCCAGGCTTTCTTTCTCTCGAGTAATTTTTTCTGGTGTTCGATAGTTACGGTTTTTATTCGCTACAGAGCCCGTTTCACGCCATTTTGCCACTAAGGCCCGTCTTCTCCAAATGAGTTTAAACTAGGTTTATTTTAATCTGGTTTAAGTACGAGTTTAAACTAACATTCATTTTCCCCACATTGGTTTAAACTTTGTACCAAATTTAAACTTGGTTCAAAGTTAAACCTTCTATGTTGCAGGTTTATATTATAATAATAATAATAATAATAATAATAATAATAATAATAATAATAATAATAATAAGACTATGTCTACGTCCAACTAACTATTTTTGACAGTTTTCGGAGACGCCAAGGTGCCGGGATTTTGTCCCGCGTGAGCTCTTTTACGTGCCAGTAAATCTACCGCACGAGGCTGACGTATTTGAGCACCTTCAAATCCCACCGGACTCAGCCAGGATCGAACCTACCAAGTTGGGTTCAGACGGCCAGCGCCTCAACCGTCTGAGCCACTCAGTACGGCTTCCCGTTCATACTATCATGTATACTGTACTTCAATAAATATTAATGGGATCAGAAAAAATAATAGTGTTTCATGTTTGCTAGTAAACTAGTAATAAAATAAATTATAGTTCAGAATGCTTCATCCTAAATTTCGCCAGGATACCGGCAATTGAAATATTAATGCTATTAATGCCTACAGTACTACATACCGCGAACTAGGTTATGTTATAAACGAATATAGAATCAAGTAACACATCTCCAAATAATACATCCTCACTGGTATGTCTGCTTGATCTGAGGTTTGCGAGATTGATTCCGACCGAGGGCGATGGATTTTAAGAGGAGATAAATCTCGAGCATGCTTGGAATTTGTTTACTTGAAATTCACATAAATATTGATTTTCTGAGGAAAGGAATATTGCTAAAAGACCAGGATTTTAATATTTCAACGTTTCTGTGTGTTCCGTAACACAATACAGTACAGACATCAAAAAACACGTATTAGGCCCACGCTACTTGCTCATGCTAAAGCATGTTAGAGAATAATCTTTCTTCTTTCTTAATCTGTTTACCCTCCAGGGTTGGCTTTTCCCTCGGACTCAGCAAGGGATCCCACCTCTACCTCCTCAAGGGCAGTGTCCTGGAGCTTCAGACTCTGGGTCGGGGGATACAACTGGGGAGGATGACCAGTGCCTCGCCCAGGCGGCCTCACCTGCTGTGCTGAACAGGTGTTTTGCGGAGGGATGGGAAGACTGGATGGGATAGACAAGGAAGAGGGAAGGAAGCGGCTGTGGCCTTAAGTTAGGTACCATCCCGGCATTTGCCTGGAGGAGAAGTGGGAAACCACGAAAAACCACTTCCAGGATGGCTGAGGTGGGAAACGAACCCACCTCTACTCAGTTGATCTCCCGAGGCTGAGTGGACCCCGTTCCAGCCCTCGTACCACTTTTCGAATTTCGTGGCAGAGCCGGGAATCGAACCCGGACCTCCGGGGGTGGCAGCTAATCACACTAACCACTACACCACAGAATGTTAGAGAATAATAAATAAAAGTGCTCTCCCAGAAACTGTAGACAACATTGGGTAAAATTATACGACACACCACTTCGCACAAATGTAAACTATTTATTTATTGGTAGAGCTAATATCCCGCTGAATTTCTACTTTATTCACTACGTACGATAGCATTAATTCGCCACAAACAGCTGATATTAATACAAAAATGTCTGTCATTGAATTACTTGGCTCTGATTGGCCAATTCCAATCGACCATGCCTTCGACTATTCTTTCTTTCAGTGCATCATTAGTTTAAACGGGCGAGCTGTCGTTTAAACTAAACTAGTGTCAGAAATTGGTGGAGAAAATGGACGCAGGTTTAAAAGGTACTGAAGTTAAACGGGTTTAACTTATACTAGGTTTAACTCGATTTGGAGATGGCCCTAAGTTTTGCATTGCAGACTTCGCTGGAGGTTTTACCATAACACTTGCAGTCTTAAACTCTTGCGCAAACAGTTTCGCGCAGATTTTCCACGAATCGTGCTTCGCATAACACTCGACAATGAACACGCGCAGTTTTGTGTTTATTTTGTGTTGCATTCAAGTGGTCACTCACTCACTCACTCACTCACACGTACTCGGGGGATGCGCACGCGCAGACATGTGACAGCAACTGATTGATAAGGTACATCGAAATCACGGTATCCAGCATTTCCTGTGATCGGTAGTTCTCCTGTTCATTAACAAGGGTCATTTCCGCGTCAGCCTTATAAATATTTTCCGGGCCAGTTTTATTTTGCCCACCTTGTATTCTAGAACCAAAGGGCGCATCCTGGTCTGATCTGATACTGTCTAGCAGGGCTTCTCAAACGCCCAAAATCTCACGCATGCAAGCTGAGGCGCTGAGGTCCTGTGCACAGTGCATCGGTCCCACTCGGCTCGACTCGGACCAACGCTTCGTCTCTGGGCTACTCGGCTAAGCTCGGCTCAACTCGGCTCGGATTTGGAGCGCTACGGAGCAAGTGAGGAAGAGGGAGACAGGCGTGGGGAAAGAGAGAGACAGCGCTATTGCTCCAAATGGAGGAGTGGGGGTCTGTACTCTGGTCAACCAAACGAAGTCGTCTTTTGCACCCTGAGAGGCACTGCTCTATAGCATTTCACTGATCGTCATTTGTATGTCATAATTGCTAACAACAGGTGTTAGTTGGTGCGTCATGTAAACAAGACAAACAATAGATCAGGGATGCCACTTACAAGAACGTATGGATGGTGAAAGTGTAGCACTCACAGAAACGAGTATTAGCACTGAGCATTTAGGTCGTGGCGATGGTAGTTTCGACAAGCGTCAGAGAGGAGCTATTGTATTTCACTGATTAGAAAGTAGACAGATTAATTGTTACATAAGTGATTCAACTTGATTGTCTTATTTTTCTATGCATTTAATATATAGGCCTACTGGTCCTTTTTTTTCTGATAAATTTTCATTACATTTTGGTGTCTTATTCCTGTAGTAAAAGCTTTCGAATATAACGTTAGTGTCGACTCCAGAAGTATACATGGACAGCAACTGATACCTACCAAAAAATAGGTAATAAGAGCCTTTACAGTAACTGGTACCTACCAAAACATAGAGAATAGGATCATTTCTGGCGTTACAGGAGATTGAATCGCAAATTATGATAATACTGGCACGAAGAACGACTTTGGTGATTGTGTGGTCACTGCGAGTTCCAGTTCAATCTGACATTGATTCTTCTTTATGCTAGGCTCCTCTGCGTCGACTTTACTGTCAGATCAGAGCTGGATTTAAGTATAGTGCTGCTCCTGTTCAGTGCTAAAATTTGCCACTCCCCTCACGCAGAAACAAAAGAATTTATAAGTGGCCGTATGTAGGCCAAATTTAAATTATTTTAGCATGAGATGTTACAATTTAGAAAACATAAAATAACTGGAACCAAAATCTATGGATCGTACTTGTGGGTTATAGTTTTCCCCCACACTTCTTCACGGAGAATGCACTGATACTTTCATCGAAGTTAATCTGACGATGACTCGAACCAAATTAGGCATAGCATTCAGCCTCTCCCCTTGTGATGTCAAACAAAGATAACATCAATTAAAAATAAACTCTTTATGGAATAATAATCTTTTCATATTGAATTATAGAGTGCACCTTTTATCTGTTGGAAAGTGATTAAATTGTTGACATTCTCTTTTAGAAATGTGGTTGAGAATTATGATTACTGTTCATAGCGATAAATAATAAACACACGTCCAATTTGATATTGAACCATGCATTGTGTAACACAAGCATTTTCATACAATAATAATGTAATATCGTACATGGAGCTGCATGCTTTCCTTTTGCTCTCGCAGCTTCCATCATACGGTGTTCAAGAACAGACTGCTGCCAGCCGGGCTGCAAAGCTCTGGCCTTCTGAGCTCATCTTAGTGGGTTCGATCCTCGCTCCTTCCGGTGGTATACTAAGCTGCTCAAAAACGCCAGCCTCGTGTCGGTAGATTTACTGGCACATTGAATAACTCGTGTGAGACAAAATTGCAGCACCTTGGCGTCTTCGAACACCTTAAAAATAGTTAATGGGGCCTAAAACCGGTAACCAGTATTTTTTTTTTGCTAGGGGCTTTACGTCGCACCGACACAGATAGGTCTTATGGCGACAATGGGATAGGAAAGGCCTAGGAGTTGGAAGGAAGCGGCCGTGGCCTTAATTAAGGTACAGCCCCAGCATTTGCCTGGTGTGAAAATGGGAAACCACGGAAAACCATTTTCAGGGCTGCCGATAGTGGGATTCGAACCTACTATCTCCCGGATGACCAGTATTATTATTATTATTATTATTATTATTATTATTATTATTATTATTATTATTATTATTATTATTCGCTGAATTCGTTTTCCTAGTGAACTCCTTCAGTCTCTCCTTACTCTCGCAACTATTCCTAACCCAATTTCTTTCGAATCTGCACTTCCTTATTAATCTCTTTTATTTCCCTGTTATAATAGGTACTTACTATTCCTTACCACTTTTAAAGGTACATATCTGTTTTTACACTCCCCAACAATTGCTTTACACCTTGTTTACACCCATCCCATAGGCTGTCGTAGTTCTTCCAGAGCTTGAAGGTATGGGTCTGCGAAGCCCAGGGATCTTCGATTATTTTGGTGTAGTATTGTTTGTTCGAACCCGAGAACGACGTCCATTATTATGAACTGTTTTCCAAGTCCAAACTTACGGCAAAACTTAGAGGAATAGTGCCTTTGGCGCCAGCCATCAATCCATAAACACTTCTTTGTGCTCTATAGAAGAGTTGCTTTGTCATGCCATCACTGTTGATGAAAACTGGTCAAGCTGGCTGCGCGGTTCGGGCTGTGTAACATTGAGCTTACGTTCAGGAGATGGTGGGTTCGAGTCCCACTGTCTGCACTCCAGAAGATGTTTTCCGTGGTTCCTTAATTACAGGCTCTGTCACTTCCTTCCCGATCCTAGCCCTTCCCTACCCCATCGTCACTGTAAGACCTCTCTGAGCCAGTGCGACATAAAACTAATAGCAACTGTTAATGAAAGAACTCGATTTTTAGTTTGGTAAGCGTAGCATAAAATCATCGTATTTTTGGCACCGCAGGCTACTGCTTACGGTCAGACGTTCACATGAGACACGGCCACTCCAATTATGATAGCCCAGTATTAATGTTACAAGCAGAGGAAGTGAAAAAACTGACCATTTTATCACGACTGTAAACACAGCGCGTTAGACGCACAACCATTGCTTGCCACGAAACCGAAAGTAATAAATCAGAGAGTTTATTGAAGAGAATGGGCGGATGTCGTCCAGCGAGAGGGGCTGTAAACCTTCTGCCGGATGTGTTCCTCGTCGCTGATGGAGGAGCATAAAATATTTCCTCAGGGTTACTTGAGTAGTTTGTTGCTACCAGCTTCTAGTGCACACTAGAACCTCTTCATTTGAATTGATTCGCTCGTAATCTGCTTCTGCGGTTAACGAACCCCTTTATGTAGCGTCTGTATTGAAAACAATGTAGCCTACAGTGACTTGAAGTAAATTACATACTGAAATTATACCAAGATGAAATAACGATACCCTTTACTAAACAGGGAAGGACTAAAACGTTTAGAGTATATACTCAAGTGTTAAGTTAATATCAACCTGCAATGTAAGATAAAAGGACCAAAACTCAAAGACAATTTAGAGCCAATAAATATCAAGGATTACACTCTAGTATCTCTAGAAAGACTTTTTGAAGGAGAACAAAACGATTTAATAATAATAATAATAATAATAATAATAATAATAATAATAATAATAATGTGGCCTCAGTTACCGTGTGTAGGCATTTTGATTTGTCGTCCGTTTTACTTTATCAGATGACAGAGAAACTGCTATCTACCCCTCGGTTACTTGACGCATACTGAAGGTCTTGACGCGTCAGCCCTTCTGGCGTGAAACTACACTGATTTTCATCCTCCTCTCTAAAATGCCGGTGTTGAGCGACCTAGTGCTGTCATATTTTTTATTAATTTTGCCGGGTAAAGAACCAAATGTTGGGAGGTGGGAAAATATATTAAATGGCGTATGGCTTTTAGTGCCGGGAGTGTCCGAGGACAAGTTCGGCTCACCTGGTGCAGGTCTTTTGATTTGGCGACCTGCGCGTCGTGATGAGAATGAAATGAGAATGAAGACAACACATACACTCATCCGCCCCCCGACCATGCCAGCGAAATTAACCAATTATGGTTAAAATTCCTGACCCTGCCGGGAATCGAACCCGGGACCCCTGTGGCCAAAGGCCAGCACGCTAACCATTTAGCCATGGAGCTGGACACTTTACCACTGATCCACCTAGAGAGCTTTACCTTCCACTTCCACTCCTCCATGAGCCTTCACGACTTCTACGCAGATGACGTTACTTTGTTTTTCTGTTTGGAGAGCACTGAATACAAGAGAAGTCCACAGCATTTGAACGTACTTGGCGAAATTTTAAATGTACTTAGAATGCTCCAAGGATTCACTTAGCGACGTTCTTAAATGTCTTTTTTTTTTTTTTTTTTTTTTTCCCCTCGGGATAGGCTGTGAGAATGGCAGGGCGCAGGCGTAGAGCGGAGAGTTGTCGGCTTGAAGTAATTTCCTGTTGAAAGTGTGTGTTATTGTGGACTGGGAACGTGGATGATCTCCCCTCCCAGCGCCACTTGTTAAATCTGTCAGCTCCATTAACGCTCATATAGGCCTACACGGGTCGAGTCTCCCAAAAGAGCTTGGTGCTCTCAAAGTGGCGTTAATTAAAATAAACACATCGACTATTGCGTTACAACAGGCGTATGATGTTATTGTGAAAAGCCAGTTTCTACATTGTTTTTCATGGGACATCTTTGGTCGTCAGTACTGTCTACTTACGTGTATGACATGGGTTCTTACGAGGGAGGCGCAAAGGAGTGAACTTGCACTCTCCTGGCTCATGAAAAGGAGAGGTTGAGGTGGGTAAATACATAAGAAAAATATATTGTGTAATATAGTTTTTGCTATAGAACAGAAATGAATTCATCATCATTCATCTCTATAATCACCCAAGCGTATTTGCGCAGGTAGCATCTTGGAATGCCATTTCGTTCGATCAGATGCAACTTCAGGATGCAAGCCTACGATTTTCAAATACTTATTGATGGTGTCCTTCTACCTCTGTTTTTGCCGCTCCCTTGATCGCTGGGTTTCGATTTGCATGTGACAACTATGGAGGGTTCCACCCCCAGGACATGTCCATACCAGCGAAGCCAGTTTTTATCTTGTCTGTAATTGATGTTACAACTAAATTGCTTCCGAATGGTGTCATTGGTTACTTGATCACGATGAGAGATACACAGTACCCGCTCCTGTGTTAAGATTCTCTTCCGCTCTATTTGCCGCTGGGACAGAAAATCCTCGTCCGCCTTCCAAACCGTTGACCATCTTCTTCCGTAAACCAGGAAAAGCGGCCTTACAAGGTACCACCAACCGGTCAGATGGACCAAGGTTTTTTTAAAGTGTTGCCCCCCTCCAGCACTCACCCTTTATCCTGGCTTGTGATTGGCAGTGTCTGGCATCTCAGTAGCCTACAAGCAATCACTTGATATTCATGTATAGAATTGAGGTTAACAACCTTATAGGAATGAAAAAAATATGGTACATACGTGTGAAGCAAGTACAGTAATCCAATCTGGGATAAACAGAGTCAAGAATATAAGTCTGAAAGCAAACACCCAATACTCATTCCAGATACAAAATGCTATGTTGTATCACAGAGAAAAATTCGCCACGTGTAAGCAATCATTTAACATTCATTTATGGAAGTGAGGTTAATATTCTTGATAATAAATCGCTAGATTGTGTCGTAGATATTACTCTATCTACCTTGATTTCTCCTATTCTAAGTTCCATGTTTATCGTGTGTCCAGTCTATTATTCCTTGCTATTCTAAGTTCCATGCTTTTTCTGTGTCTAGTCTATTCCTTAAAAGCTTTGGTATCAAAATTGGCGTCAACACATTAAAGTTTATACCCGTATTTCACATATTATTATGACCAATGTTATTTCATTAAATGTTTAACGATATAACTATCTCTGCGACCCGTCAGAGTGCATGAGCCTTGTGGCGCAAATTTTGGTACTAATCAGTGGCGGCGTGTATAACGAACAAACAAACTTATTATTTATTTATTTTATAGATACAATTTATTCCAGATATTTCCGTTGTGAGTGTTGATCAGCGAACGGTGCAATAATGGAGTGTAAAGTTAAATACGGTGAAATCATCCGAGATTTGTCCTGCAATGTGTGTGAACAAACTTGGTTGAATACTGCACATTGGAAGGCTAATGGCAACTTTGAGATTTGTAGCATTATTATGGGATTTGAACCTCCGAGTAGCACACTAAAGAATCTTACTGTTAGTGGTGGAATTTGAACCCCTGTAGCGGTGTAATAACTTACCTTGCTGTGTTAGCCATGAATTGTAATTCTGTGTACAAATCAGCGATGATTTTAATTAGGGAAAATCCGTAATAGTTGGCAGCTCTGTAACTGTGTGGCCAATACTCCAAATGGAATTGGATCCCCGCCAAGGAGGAATGTTAACTCCGGAATTCAACGAACTTGGAATATTAAGTATGTGTTTCAGCGAGTTGTGCTCGTTATCTGGATCTATGCAGAGGGTGTCTCATCGTCAGAAATAAACGGTAATATATGACACCTACTGATCACTGCAGTAGATAAATCAATCACCTTGAATGTTATCTAATCTGAGGGTCATCTCCGCGTGATAAAACAAGGAATTGCGCAACGCTCTCTTTTGGCAAAGGAGGAAAGATAATAGTTATGGAGCAGCAGTGGTGGACATGTTGACAATCGGTTGACTGGTTAGGCGCTTGGCTTCTGTGTTTGAGGTTGGTGTGGCAAATCCTGACACAGTCGGTTGGCATTTAAGAATAGCTGAATCTGACATTGCTTCCATGTTCATGTGTCATAATAATGTTCATCTTTCCCATGTGAATTCCTTTGGTCAACTCCTGTTCTCTTCTGATCTCATCTGAGTTAGTTTTGGGAAGACTGATGCAGAGTAGGCTTCTTGGACCGTGGTCCGACAGCTCTGCGCTCAGACCAGTTAACCGAGCAGAGGATTGGTTGCCACGGGCTCTACCATGGCTCTACACCTCTTCATTCGCGAGATGGAGAGGGGCTGCTCTCCACCGTCTGCTGTCCTGAAAATGGTTTTCCGTGGTTTCCCATTCTTCTGCACTAAAATGAATGGCAACAAAGTTCCGGCCGCCAACCCCCTCACTTTCGCCCTACATCTCCTTTAACAATTCAAATCTCCTTGGCCTGAGAGAAGGCAGTAGTAGTAAAAACAATCATCATCCATCACCACCACCATTTATCTTACGCTGCAGGTGTGATAACCTACTGTATGCTTGCTTATGAAATACTGGAAGGAATGTTTGGAAACCGAAGATACGGCTGAGTAACCTGTGTATCTTCTTTACGGAGTGAAGGATCCGAGCTGTGGTTCAATTTATGAAACGAAAGATGGACTGAACTTCGAAAGTGACGACTAACGTTCCCTGATTTTCTGTTATTGCCGGGTTGAGTGGCTCGGACGGTTGAGGCGCTGGCCTTCTAACCTCAACTTGGCAGATTCGATCCTAGCTCAGTCTGGTGGTATTTGAAGGTGCTCAAATACATCAGACTCGTGTCATTAGATTTACTGGCACGAAAAGAACTCCTGCGGGACGTAAAATTCAGGCACTTCGGAGTATCCCAAAACCGAAAAAGTAGTTAGTGGGACGTAAAAACAATATAAATCGTTTCTGTTATTTGGGTGTAAGTTTCCAGTTTGCTGCTGTCATATAACCCAATCAAGGATGTTTCGCTCTTGTGTCAACAATTAAGTGATCCAGAAGTTAGTAGGTCGATGATTGTTCCCTTGCAGTTTCACGTATTATTAAGTGATTTTTTCTTCTTCACGCCGACGATGGCATAGGAAAGGGCTAGGACTGGGGAGGAAGCGACCGTGGTTACACAAATCGCTTAACCACTCGCTCGGTTTGAGTGAAAATCAATACGTGTGTGATACATTTCTGCTTTATTTAATTGCAGATATATGACTATCTGTGTTTTATCTGCTCCTACTTCAGAGCAATCACACTGGAGTTGTGCGACCTTGGCAGACCTTGGACTCATATACCTGGCGATGAGGCCCGAGGGCATTGGCCTGCAGGGAGGTAGGGTCACTATACAATGCAAGGGTGTCCAAGCATTTGATAACCGAAAAGCTATGAGGGTATTAATTCAACACGTCTCATTTCATTCCTCGCACTCATCATTTCAGCGCATCCACTAAGAGGTCAGGCCCGAATTCCTGAGTAGTCCTCACGGGCCCGGGTTCACTTTGGTAGAGGCACAAGACTTTTTTCGCTATTTAAGGAATAGTTCAGTTAATTTTCGGAATGTCCCTCTTATGCAAATACAAGAGTAACTTCTTGCAGCATTAAAAACATCAAAAATATTCATCGTTACAGGGATAGCCTATGCTAGCAGTGTTCGAAATAGCAAAGATTATTTGTATTAATTGTCCGATGCCTTGGCTGAATGGTCAGCGTACTGTCCTTCCGTTCATAGGGCCCCGTGTTCAATTATCGGCCAGGTCAAAGGACTTCAGTCTTAAACGGTTAATTCCCGTGACTTGGGAACTGGGTGTTTGTGCTTTCCCCAATATTTCTGCAACTCTCATACTGAATTAACCTCCGCCACACTAACACGCAGTTTCTTGTACTCGGCAGATGCCTCCCACCCCAGTCGAAGGGTCTGTCTTACAAGAGCTGGTGGTGGTCCTGAAGATGGTTTTCCGTGGTTTCCCATTTTCACACCAGGGAAATGCTGGGACTGTACCTTAAGGCTACGGCAGCTTCCTTACAACTTCTAGGCCTTTCCTATCCCATCGTCGCCATAAGACCTATATGTGTCGGTGCGACGTAAAGCCACTAGCAAAAAAAAAAAAAAAAAAAAAAAGCTGGTGGTGGTGGTATTATTATTTCCGAAGAAGTACGCCTGGGCAACCATCCTCTCTTAACACTGTCTGTCTGTCTGTCTGTCTGTCTGTCTGTCTGTCTGTTAGGTCATCAGCCCAGAAGCTGGTTGGATCCTCAAATAGCACCACCAAAGGCTATGCAGTTATAGGGAAACTGCAAAAACCAATGGCAGAGCCCAGATGAGGCATACTAGGCAAGATGAGGAGTGAGGTAGTGTGCCATTGCTTTCGTCACTTCTTAACACTAATCAGAGGGAAAATGGAAGAGACCAAGCAAGTGGCTGCGCGGTTTGGATCATGTAGCTAACAGCTTGCGTTCGGAGATAGTGGGTTGGAACCCCATTATCGGCAGCCCTGAAAATGATTTTCCGTGGTCTCCCATTTTCGCACCAAACAAATGCTGGGGCTGTATCTTTATTAAGGCCCACCGGACGAGTTGGCCTTGCGGTTTGGAGCGCGCAGCTGTGAGATTGCATCCGGGAGATAATGGGTTCGAGTCCCACTGTCGGCAGCCCTGAAGATGGTTTTCCGTGGTTTCCTATTTTCACACATGGCATCGGCCACTTCCTTCCCACTTCTAGCCCTTTCATATCCCATCGTCGCCATAAGGCCTATCTGTGTCGTGTGACGTAAAATAAATTGAAAAGAAAATGGAAGAGGTACGACATTTCGGAGAATGAAGGTGACGGCAGTAGCAAGGAAATCCCCGAAGTGCGTGAAAATAAGACTCTCCTAGGCCTCGTCGAGGTCGGAAAAAATGAAAGGTCGACCAAGGGAGGTCAGATAGGAAAAACGAAAGTGAAGATCCTGGTACAAGCAAGTGGAAGCAATGCCAGACTCGGCAAGAGAATCGCGGTCATCAACCCTCATTTTTACGATTTTTGTTAATGTCCGCACTGTTTTATTTGTGGGTAGTAAGCTATTTTGATTTTTGTTTCCATCTCGTATCTTCAACAAGTTATGTTTTTCATATCGATTGTTGAATTACATAGTTTCTTATTCGCTTACAATCGATCTGTTATGCTAATAAAAACACCAATATATAAAATATATAAAACAGAAAACATAGATTCACGTTGCTTACATCTCCGGTTTTCACTTAACAATTTCTGTTTGTGCGATACACGTGTAGACTCCAGCTAACTAGTGTATTCATCCAGCTGGATCTTCATTAAATGATATATGCCTCAGCCAGTGAATCAAGCCAGAAAAATGGTGCATGTACATTGAGTCGTGTAATAGTGAAGAACAATTCAGTGAATTACTTAACATTTCACAGTTCTTCTTTGCAGTGCCAGCCCGTTGAGAGATTGTTCTCCTTAATGCAGGCACCGAGGACAAACGAGAGAAATAGACTGACAGTTGCTTCTCTAAAAGGGATTGCAACGGTAAAATTTAATTTTAGACATGTGAATTGCAAAAACTATTTTCAATATTTGTGTCAACAAAAGGGACTGTTAAAAAACAGTCCAGTGATAAATACCCGTGGAACATGAGATCTAAAGTGTAGGTACATTTGATGTGTGTAATATATATTGCTTGTTTCTTATATAAATATAGCCATTTGACAACATAAAATTGAGCTAATAATGTTTCATTCGAGATTCGGCAGTCCTAAGAGGGTGTCCTCATTTTGGGGCTTCAGATTATGGTAACCCTACCTCAGGGGATACGTGGGTGTGCAGGGAGATTATAAGGCTTTCACAAGTCTAGCAATAGTCATATGAAGGCATTATTACAAACTAGCCACAGTGATCCTACCCATTCTTCGTACGGACTTACGAGCGAGGATTAAAGCGGTTAAATTGAGGTAGCCTGCAAGAATATGTGCGTCTTAAAACACCCTCTTGTAGATAAGTTATGATCTTCTCATCGGGTAGGTTTTGGCCACTCGACACTCGAATAATTAAACTACTTGAAGGAGGAAGAAGGAAGGCACGAACCCTCGACAATGAAGGTCGGCAAAGAAAAGGAAGGATTCGTGAAAGGCAGGGAAACGAAAGCTTCTTTGGGCTTCGAATGCTCAGATACCGCGTCAAGGTCAGAGAAGAACAAGAGTTGGCGAAGAGAGGTCTCACAGAAAGGATTACAGGAGCAGCCTGGCACAAGTAAGTGACTCGTATGCCTGGCTCAGCTCGGGGCCGTGGACATCACACCACTTCTGACAATAAAAATATTCGACTATGAATGAAAACAGGAGACTGTAAAGAATGTAATAATAAAACATGGGGTCGCTAGCTGAGCCTGACATTGCTTCTACTTGTGACAGCCTCACCTTTACTATCCAACTTCACTTGGTCAACTCTTGTTCTCTTCCAGTCTAGTAGATATTAGGTTTACGAGACCTAGGAAGGCTTTCGTTTTCATGCCCTTCGTGGCCCTTCCTTTTCTTTGCCAGTACCTTGTTCTTCAAAGTTGAGAGAATGGTTGTCCAGTTGTACTTCTTCTTAAAACAATAATCACCACCCCTATCACCTTGGAAGAACCAGCGTCAAATTTTGTATTAAAATATTCATTGTCTTAACCCTAAACTATATATGCCCAATACATACTTTGCCAATACATCTGCGTAGTTATATGTTAGGGAAGTGACACACATTTACGGCAATTTGTAGCTAATGTAATAACTTCAACTTGTTTCAAAAACATACTAGTGCACCCATTTATTGTTGAAGTGTAGATTATCCTCCATATATTGGCTATTCAAGAAACCCTGTTATAAAGTAGGTATTTATTTATTTATTTATTTATTTCTGTCGCTTTTGTATTAGAGGACAGCCGATCTCTGCTGGTTTCGGGGAGTGTACAATAAAACGTGATGACGCGGTTTGTGGTATCTGTTAGCTCATGCGCTCTGGTAGCAGTTTGATAAACTATTTGCTATCCGTGTAGTTACTGAGGCGCTCAGTGGAGTGTGCTGTATGTCCCCAGAGACGGTGGAGTGGGGCTCCTCACCAGCTAATTGGTACGACCGGGAAATGATCTGATTTCAATTGCTATTTTGGTTTATTTTTCCATTGCAATTTCTGTACACGTTTCAGAAGTATGGTCGGAATAGCCCCGCCTATCCTAATCCTAGGACAAATTAATGACAGTTGCATAATATGATTGTAAATAACACGTGTAATTCATGTCCTCATCCGGAGGTGATGCAGCTCTTCTCAGGCACACCCTCAATGGAGGTGAGCAGCATGTGCCACTTCAACCACATACCAGCCCTTCTGCCATTCTTAGATTTCTGGCAGTAACGGAAAATGAACCCGGGCCCCCGAGGGCGGCAGCTAATAACACTAACCCTTAAGCTACGGAGGCGGACAGTATGGTTGGATAGACACCACGATATTCTTCCTGGCCTTTTCCTCATTTTTGTGGGGGTCAGCAAATGATAGGGATTTAGCTCAGTTTTATGGCTGGATGCCCTTCCTGACGCCAGTCCAATGTGGAGGATGGAATCACTATTGCGGGTTTCTGTGGTGGTTAGTGGTGCAGTGTGTTGTGCGCGAATGAAAAGAAGTGTATTAAGACGAACACAAACACCCAGTACGCGAGCTAGATAAATTAACCATACTTTAATACCAGCCCGGCCGGGAATCGAACCCGAGGCGCTCTGAATCGAAGACCAGAGCACCGACTATTCAGCCAAGGAGCCGGACTGTACAGGGGGTAGTGATTTTTCGCAAAATACTCACAAATACTTTTTTCTCCACCTGTAAACCGCTTTTAATGTGTTTGTAAACGCAATGAAAGGCGATATAAATTTAAGCCAAGCATTTTTCCAAATAAAACTTCATGGTTTTTTTTTTCTGGGAGAATAAACTGTGGAGTTTGTGCTTCGTGGACTGCTGTTGGCTGTTCCGCTCAGGCACCCACAGAATGTCCAAGTGGTTCTGCAGTTGAGTCCTACCAAGGCTGTAGATGCTGACAGATACAGCAAGTACAGGAGGACCAAGAATTCCACAGTTTCACTGATTCAAGAACATGACATGAGTCAATTTTGTGTATTTTATTTTTATTATTGTCATTTTACTTCAAAATCGTTAAATGTTTTGCTTTAGCGTATATCAATCTAAATTAACTATACAATTTAACTGCACAGTTCATGTTGTTGTTTTACTGTTAGCTCTGTACAAATGCGATTTTAATTAACTCATTGTCTTACGTTATTTTTCGAAATGTTAATGCTAGATTACTGATTTCAAAAAACTAAAAATCACCACCCCTAATTGTGACAGGATGTACATTTTCGTTATAGACTGTGTTCAGTCTCCACCCTCCTCTATTTGCAACTAGTTCTCGGTTGGTTCCACACGTTGCATTATTCATTAGATAATGAGTCTAACCATCGTCGCCTTGGTCTCCCTCTACTTGCCTTACCCTCCATGAACAAGTCCAAGTAACCTGTGCTCCTCATTTCCTCACACATGAGCCACCACTTAAGCCGGTTTATGCGTACAACTTCATCCATCGAGTTCATTCCTAACTAAGCTTTCATCTCCTCATTCCGAGTACCGTCCTGCCATTCTTCCCCCTTGTTTAAGCAGTCACGACAGTGACGACAAAAAGGAAAGTAGATATTCCAAGCCGTATTGTGCCCTATAGCCCGCCTCGAATAAGAAGCTGTTCCCGTTGCGGTCCTTTTTATGAAGTAGCAATACTTTTACTATGTCCGTGGCTCAGACGGCGGCGCGTCGGCCTCTCATCGCTGGATACCGTGGGTTCAAATCTCGGTCGTTCCATGTGAGATTTGTGCTGGACAAAGCGGAGGCGGGACAGGTTTTTCTCCGGGTACTCCGGTTTTTCCCTGTCATCTTTCATTTCAGCAACACTCTCCATTCTCATCTGTCAGTCATTAATAAATCACTTTGGGAGTGGCGACCCCATCGTACTAATAGCCTACATCTGCTTCATTCATTCCATCCCTGACCCGGTCAATGACTGGAAAACAGGTTGTAGGTTTTCATTTTCATTCTGAGTAGCCGCTCAAAGCCAAAACGCTTCCAACATGACACAATCATACCTAAATTTCACTGATGAGAAATGGAACACAGTTTGGTTTCGCATTATTTTCTGTCATTTTGATTTATTTTGTTATTCGCTTGACAGGTATGGGTACGAACAGTAGACTGTTACCAAAGTCCAGACTGTATCCTTGTCCGTACCTTGGACAGGTGTCATGTGAGATAAGTTGGAGACAATTGTATCCATCTTATCCCTAGCTCTGCTGACAGCTTTATCACTACGTCGTACCGATTAGTTTGAACGGCGTGACTTAACCGATGACTTGGATTTTCGAGTGGAGTCGATACCTCATGTAGTGCAGCTCGCTGTGGATTTCCTTTTACATTGAGGTATTTCTTAATCAGTTTGCGGAACCCTACTTAGTGCTAGAGTACTGTCGTTAAGAGTTCACTTGATCTGACAGCCGAGGATAATTTCTGGATTTTCAACAGCCGTTACATTCGCCACGTCAGTCATCTCAGCACTGTCCCAGACTTGAGTAGCTTCACATTTTTGATCACAACTAGCTCAGATCGACTTAGTACATCTCCAAAGATTGTTGGTCTGTAACCATGGTTACTCGGGGCACTTGTAAGTAATTATACCATTTTTTAACCATACTGTTAGTACTGGAAGTGGTATTTGATCAAATATAAACATGTTAAGAGTAGTGGAAGTGGTATTTGATCAAATATAAACATGTTAGGAATTCCTGCAATATTTATTGACAGTGATTGATTTTTCAGTTGAAGGGATTCAACAAACGTACTGGTCATAGTGTTGTTTTATATACGTGCTAGGAACTTGGATATCGCCTCAGAATCGGCAAACATGCTCACATTACATAACTTGTAAACGGTTATGGTGGTGGTGGTGATTATTGTTTTAAGAGGAAGTACAACTAGGCAACCATCCTCTATATAACACTAATCAGAGGGAAAAACTGGAAGAGATCCGATACTTCGAAAAATGAAGGTATCGGTCAAAGAAAGACAAGGGCCACGAAGGGCGTGAAAATGAAAGACTCCCTAGCCCTCGCAAACCTAATAGCGTCGGGGTCGGAAAAGAACAAGAGTTGACCAAGAGAGGTCGGATAGGATAGATGAATGTGAGGAGCCTGGCACAAGTAAGTGGAAGGAATGCCAGGACCCAGCTAAGGGCCCCGTGGTCGCCAAACCACGCCCCTTTTAGTCGCCTCTTACGACAGGCAGGGGATACCGTGGGTGTTATTCTGCCGCCCCCACCCACAGGGGGATTGTAAACGGTTAAAGATATCTAAAAAAAAATCTGTCTTCTTGTGCATTTTCGTTTTCAGAACAAAGTGAAGGGTCACTGTATTCCGTTTACATCAAAATTAGTACCACTATCTCGGCAGATACCGACACTCGGGAAAAGTACTACAAATTCGATTATGAGCTCCTTGGTAACATTATCTTTAACGGTTTGTGAGTTAATTTGAAATGGATTTCTTAGCTGATTCACGCTGCGTACGTGTCTGTAAAGCATATGTTAAATCTGTGTCTTTGCAGTATCTGTAATCGTTTGTTCATGCAGTTATATGGCACATAGGATCAGAAGCAATCCCCTGTATGCTTCAGACATTATTATTATCATCATCCATCCGCTGTATCTTTGTTCACTGCGTGTAAAGTGGTGGGAATATTTTCTCCAATATCTCCTTTTTCATTCCACAAATGATTCATAATCGCTTCACACCTGTGGATAGGCTTCTCCCGCTTGAAGTCTGCCTCTATGGCTAAATAGTTAGCGTGCTGGCCTTTTGGTCAAGGGGGTCCCGGGTTCGATTCCCGGCAGGGTCGGGAATTTTAACCATAATTGGTTGTTTTCGCTGGCACGGGGGCTGAGTGTACGTGTCGTCTTCATCATTTCATCCTCATCACGACGTGCAGGTCGTCTACGGGTGTCAAATCAAAAGATCTGCATCTGGTGAGCCGAACTTGTCCTTGGACACTCCCGGCACTAAAAGCCATACGCCATTTCATTTTTACCCGTTTGAACTTCCTTTAGCGCTAGATGTGGCTTCATTTCACAGGCTTCGGACTTGGCTAGGATCGGGCTATGTAAAACCAATCCCCTTAACATTATAGAAGTTATTTGTTTTTGATATACTGAGCAACAAGTGAATTCCCTCGGGTATCATCAGGCTAATACAACGTACTCCGCCCTCGTTATAGGCCAGGTCTGCTGTATTTGAGTTTCCTTTTTTTTTTTTTTTTTTTTTTTCTGGTCATTAATATTAACTACCCCGGTCTAGAAAGCCAAGAATAACGACCGAGAGAATCCGTCATGCTGACCATACGATACCTCGTAATCTGCAGGCCTTCGGGCTGAGCGGCGGTCACTTGGTAGGCCATGGCCCTCCGGGACTATTGTGCCATGGGATTGTATGGTGGAACCTGCAGTTCATTGAAACATTTCTTTATAAACATTTTTTCAAATAGTGTTTCAAATCCTAGCATATGCCTTTGTCCGTCTCTGAATTGAATAATTCAAAATGTTCTTGAAATTCTTTCTGGTGAGACCTACGTGGAAAATGGGAAATTACCGGCTCTCTGAGGAAAGAACCAGATTAGATTGTCCCTGTGCATTGTCGATGCAATACCAATGCATAAATTAATAAATATAAATAAATAAGTAGATACATACATACATACATACATACATACATACATACATACATACATACATACATACATACATACATACATAAAGGAGGCGACTAATACTGGCGAAGTACTGAAATTTATCTGTGATAATAAAGACATTTATAAAAAGAAACAAAAGGTGAAATTTAGGAATGAATGGGAGAGCTGCAATAGAAGCCCCAGTATACAGGGTAAAGGTTGATAAACACAAAGTGGATAATTACAGGCCAGTCAGCTTGACATCTGTTGTTTGTAAGCTCTGGGAAAGCATTCCTCCTGATTATATCAGACACGTCTGAAAAATTACTGATTTGGTAGAAGGTAGTTCGTGTTTAAGGAAGGTTATTCCACTGAAACTCAACTTGTAGGATTCCAGCAGGATATAGCAGATATTTTAGATTCAGGAGGTCAAATGGACTGTATCGCTTTTGTACTATCCAAGGATTTTGATGGAGAGATCATGAGGAAAATAAGGGCTATTGGACCAGACAAATGTGTGGTTGAATGGGTGGCTACATTTCTAGAAAATAGAACTCAGAGAGATTACTGAAGGTGAAGCGTTATCTGATCCTGTAATGATTAAGAGGGCGGTCTCGCAGGGCAGTACTATTGGACCTTTATGTTTTCTTATAAACTGCATATAAATGATATGAGTAAAAATCTAGAGTCACAGATAAGGCTATCCGCCGATGATGTTCTACTGTACAGAGTAGTAAATGATTTGCACGATTGCGTGCGATTGTAGGGGGACTTAGACAATGTAGTGAGATGGACAGTAGACAATGGTGTGAATGTAAATGGGATGAAAAGTAAAGTTGTTTCACCAAGAGGAAAAGTCCTGTCGGTTTTAGGCTAATTATTGTGTTGATGTGGTGAGAGTACCTCATGGGGAACACTAAGTACCTAGGTGTTAACCTTCATTGGGGTAATCATATTAACGAGGTTGTTAAGAAAGAAGGTTACAGATCTCTTCACGTGGTTATGAGAGTATTTAGGGGTTGTCGTAAGGATGGAAAGGAGAGGGCGTATAAGTGTCTGGTAAGACCGCAGTTAGAGTATGACCCCAGTGTATGGGACCCTCGACAGGACTACTTGATACGAGAACTGGAAACAATTCAAAGGAAAGCAACACGATTTGTTTTGGGTGATTTTCGACAAAGGAGTAGTGTTACGAAAAATGTTGCAAATTTTTGGGCTGGGAAGAGTTACGAGTAAGGAGAGAGATGCTCGACTATGTGGTATGTTTCGAGCTGTCAGTGGACAGTGGAGGAAATATCATAACATGAAGATAAAGTTGGAATTCAAGAGGACAATTTGGGGAAAATATTCATTTATAGGATGAAGAGTAAGGGATTGGAATGAATTATCAAGGGAAATGCTCTATAAATTTCCATGTTCGTTGAGAATATTTAAGAAAAAGCTAGATAAACAATTAATAGGAAATCTGCCGTCTGGGCGATAATCCTAAATGCAGATTGGATTGATTGATTGATTGATTGATTGATTGATTGATTGATTGATTGATTGATTGATTGATTGATTGATTGATTGATTGATTGATTGATTGATTGATTGATTGATTGATTGATTGATTGATTGATTGATTGATTGATTGATTGATTGATTGATTGATTGATTGATTGATTGATTGATTGATTGATTGATTGATCTTCATTATAGAGTGCTATGCCTTTCAGTGTTCAGTCTGCAATGTTGTATGAATTAACTGAGCACCTCCACAATCCTCTAATTTCGAATAGGTCTGTTGTCCTGTTTACCTCCACATCTTTTATTATTAAATCGTTATAAATTGAGTCTAGCCATCGTCACCTTGGTCGCCCTCTGCTTCTTTTTCCTTTCATGGCTGAGACCAATATTCTCCTAGATAACCCACCCTCTCCATCCGCCTCACCTGACCCACCACCGAAGCCGATTTATGGGTAGTTTAATCCATTGGGTTTATTTCCAGATTAGCCTATATCTCCTTATTTCGAGTACCTTCTTGCCATTCTTCCCACCTGTTTGTTACCAGTAAACATCCTCGCTACTTTCATGTCGGTTACTTCTGACTCATGAATAAGATATCTTGAATCCAACCAGTTTTCACTTCCGCACAATAGATGTAAAGATAGTTACGTCCAAGAGCTCACTTCTTTCGTACCGAATACCATTGACTGCAGCTGTGAGGTTACTGCGTTCGCTTTCCTACACCTTGATTCAATTTCTCCTAGTATACAGTACTATCATTCTGAGAGAATGCATATCCTAAATACTTGAAATGATCCACCTGTATCATTTTCGTAGTTTGCCGGGCTGAAGGGCTCAAACAGTTCAGTCGTAGGCGTTTTGACCGCAACTTGGCAGGTTCGATCCTGGCTCAGTCCGGTGGTATTTGAAGGTGCTCAAGTACGTCAGCCTCGTGTCGGTAGATTGACTGGCACGTAAAAGAACTCCTACGAAACAAAATTCCGGCACCTCGGCGTCTCCGAAAACCATCAAAAGTATTCACTGGGACGTATTATCTGTCTGACATTCGGTCCTCTTAGATTTCTCCCGAAATGAGTGGTAATTTTTTGTCTCATGCTCACTACACTTCTTTTCAAGCTCCAAGATATTAGATTGCAGGTTTTCAGCACAGTCTGCTATTAAGACCAAGTCGTCGGTATAGGCCAGACTGATTACTTCATTTTCGTCCAGTTGAATGCCATCGTGTCGTTTTATTTCTTTTACTAAATGACCCATGTATATTATGAGCAACAAAGTTTAATCCCATAATCCCTCAGTACGGTTAACATGTCTTCCTTTGATACAGTCATATATTTTCTCTAGATCTACGAAACGTAAGCTTAACTGTCTGTTCCTCCTGTAACTTTTTTTTTTTTTAGTTGCTTTACGTCGCACCGACACAGATAGGTCTTATGGCGACGATGGGACAGGAAAGGCCTAGGAATGGGAAGGAAGCGGCCGTGGCCGTAATTAAGGTACGGCCCCAGCATTTGCCTGATGTGAAAATGGGAAACCACGGAAAACCATCTTCAGGGCTGCCGACAGTGGGGTTCGAATCCACTATCTCCCGCATATGAGCTCACAGCTGCGCGCTCCTAACCGCACGGCTAACTCCCCCGGTCCTCCTGTAACTTTTTTTTTTTTTCTTGCTAGTTGTTTTACGTCGCACCGACACAGATAGGTCTTACGGCGACGATGGGACAGGAAAGGGCTAGGAGTGGGAAGCAAGCGGCCGTGGCCTTAATTAAGGTACAGCCCCAGCATTTGCCTGGTGTGAAAATGGGAAACCACGGAAAACCATGTTCAGGGCTGCCGACAGTGGGGTTCGAACCTACTATCTCCCGAATACTGGATACTGGCCGCACTTAAGCGACTGCAGCTATCGAGCTCTGTTCCTGTAACTTAACACTTACGTGACGCATATTGAAAATCTGATCCTGACAGCCCATCTTTGGTCTGAAACCACACTGGTTCTCATCGAACTTAATCTCCACCATTGATTGCATCCTCTTCCAAAATGCCTTTGAATACTTAACCTTGAAAACTGATCAGTGAGATACTTGGATACATGTTGTAATTCTATACGTTCCCTTCCTTATAGATAGCGTCTTACTCACATTCCATGCTAATCCTATTATTCTGTGAAGCTATGATAATTTTAAAAAAAAACAGGAAAACGGACACCCGTTGTCTTTTCGCTATGAAATGTAACTCAGAGTGGCAATGGAATAGATGTAGTTAAATTTCAGAGTTTCCCAAAAAGTCCCGAAGTTTGTTCGGATCCCCGTGAGAATTTTATGTCACCAATTATTCCTCCGCCCTTGCTGGGTAGTGGCTCCCTGCAAGCAAACTTCTAGCTTCGTAGGTATTGAAGTCTTAGAGAATTTCTTCTTTACTTCATGGAACCCGGCATTCCGCAATCCTAGTGACTTCTCGATTCCAGACTGCCTAGGCAGGATTTCTTAAAAGGAAGTCTATGAATGAAAAGAATGTAGTCTTTACAATAAGGACTGTTCTTGGAACTCGGAAGTTTTTTCGGAACGTGCTTTTCTGGAACTGGGGAGGCTCTTTTCGGTCACAGAGTATTCCTGGATAATAATAATAATTTGGATCACGTAGCTATAGGTTTGCATTTGGGAGATGATGGGTTCGAACCCCACTGCAACCCCGCAGATGATTTTCCATGGTTTCTCATTTTCACACGATGCGAATGCTGTGGCTGTACCACTTCACTCCCACTCCTGGCCCTTTCCTATCTCATCGTTGCCATAAGACATACCTGTGTCGGTGCGACGCGACGTAAAGTAAATTGTAAAATAATAATAATAATAATAATAATAATAATAATAATAATAATAATAATAATAAATTAGCAGCTGTGATATCCGAAAACATCCGGTGTTTGCTACTCATGGTTTCTGGCGAAGTTGGTGCGTCCGCCTTTCGTTTTGCTGTAGCATACCGAGCTCTCGAAATCAGAACTACACCCATGCCCCTGGCGAGACACGATCACCAAGGCTACAAGAATAACGCACAGGGAATTGTGAAAGTCTGATCAGTTGTGGTCAGGGCACAGCAAGAACAAACACTGCTGTGTGGGCTTCTCAAGTATTAAGTTTCCTTGTAAGTGTCATTATTATAACGTGTTTATGTCAGAGAACACGTTACCTTTGTTGTTGAAGAAAGGTGGTTTTCGTCTGTGAATCCTGAAGACAAAAATTTTCGTAACGTTGCTTTTAACTGTATGACCATACGTATTGGAATACAAGCCTCAGGAATTCTAATTCTATAAACTATACTAGCATTTAAGATTGACAAGGACATTTTTTAAAAAAGAAAATGCCGGACTTTGGTAAAAAATTATTATTTAGACTAATGTTTAAAATGTACTTTATTTAGATGCATACTATCCCGCGATGGTAGTTTAATAAGTGGCATTGAATCAAGTTGCAGCAAAGCTAAGGCAGCGGAGTTGCGATGAACAGTATTCTGTTACAAAGATGTGAGTTATCGGACGAAACTATTTTAACATCCATCTGTTTTCATACCGACATTATTGTGCGGAAGTAAAAGCTAGATGTAATCAAAATATATTATTCATAAGTTAGAAGTAAGACATGATGGTAGCGAGAACAATTTCTGGTACAAGTGGAAACAATGGTAGGAGGGCACTC
The DNA here is from genome assembly GCF_040414725.1 of Anabrus simplex. Taxonomy (NCBI): domain Eukaryota; kingdom Metazoa; phylum Arthropoda; class Insecta; order Orthoptera; family Tettigoniidae; genus Anabrus; species Anabrus simplex. The sequence continues at coordinate 336,813,303 of NC_090267.1, read as the reverse complement.
GAAAATAGGAGACAATGGCTGTTGGGAATAAACTCGATGAATGAAGCCGTACGTAAACACCAGCCTCGGTGGAGGGGTCATGTGATGCGAATGAAGGAGGATAGGTTACCTAGGAGAATAATGGGCTTGGTCATGGAGGGCAAGAGAAGCAGAGGGAAACTATGATGACAGTGATTAAACCCAGTGTTTAGTGATTTGATGATGATGATGATGATGCTTGTTGTTTTAAGGGGCCTAACATCGAAGGTCATCGGCCCCTGTTTAGTGATTTAATGAATAATAATGTTATTGGTTTTACGTCCAACTAACTAATTTTACGGGTTTCGGAGACGCCGATGTACCGGAATTTAGTCCCGCAGGAGTTCGTTAAAGTGCCAGTAAATCAGCGAACACGAGACACTTTCAAATACCACCGGACTGAGCCGGGATGGAACCTGCCAAGTTGGAGTCAGGAGGCCACCTATCTACTGTCCGAGCTGCTCAGCCCGCATGATTCAATGATAAGAGGAGTGAAACTATACGAGGCCATAGAACTAGTTGCAATTGATAGATAGCGGAGGCGCTTATTTAGTTCACAAAAGTTTGCGGACTGAACGCTGAAAGGCATAACTGTCTATAACAAAGAGCTGTGTGCATGTATTATGTTAGATGTACATTCCATAGAGTTGGTGATGATGTATGGGATGTTAATATTGAATCTGTTGCCTGAACTTTGTGGGTGGAATAATATTTACGGGGGAAAAAACCGAATCAATGTTGTCATACAGATCTGGACCCAACTGCTCTTATTGTGTTTTTCGCTGTTGATGTGGCTTTCAAGATCACCAGGGCCAGCACGTCTGTATCCAATTGCCAATCACGTATGTTGTTCTTTGTCTCACTTTCATTTCGTCCAGCTATAAAACACGGATACTGTTGCCTCAGTTTGTCATAATGTTTTCTTTTCCGAGTTTGTCTTTCATACTTTTTTTTTTTTTTGCTAGGGGCTTTAAGTCGCACCGACACAGATAGGTCTTATGGCGACGATGGGATAGGAAAGGCCTAGGAGTTTGGAAGGAAGCGGCCGTGGCCTTAATTAAGGTACAGCCCCAGCATTTGCCTGGTGTGAAAATGGGAAACCACGGAAAACCATTTTCAGGGCTGCCGATAGTGGGATTCGAACCTACTATCTCCCGGATGCAAGCTCACAGCCGCGCGCCTCGACGCGCACGGCCAACTCGCCCGGTTTTTTTTTCTAGGGGCTTTACGTCACACCGACACAGATAGGTCTTATGGCGACGATGGGATAGGAATGGCCTAGGAGTTGGAAGGAAGCGGCCGTGGCCATAATTAAGGTACAGCCCCAGCATTTGCCTGGGTGAATTTCATACTTTTAGATATATATATATATCAAAGCGACCGAGGTATGAGCTGTTCTATTAACACTATGCCGTATGCAGCCAGTCCCTGGTATGAATAGTGTAAAAATGTCGCTCATGGGTTGCATTTCGGTGGGCTTGGTAGACTAATATGTAATAACAACTTCTGGCTCAGCGAGGAAGGCAACGGAAAACGACCTCACCTCTCATTTCCCTTGCACGCCTCTTCAGTGACGCATAGGCCGGCTATGACTACTGATGGTGGAGCTGTTGAGGATCCAACCAGCCTACGGGATGAGTGCTCAAACAAACAAACAAACAAACAAACAAACATACATACATACATACATACATACATACATACTGAGTGACTCAGGCGGTTGAGGCACTGTCCTTCTGACCCCAACTTGGCAAGTTCGATCTTGGCTCAATCCCGTGGTATTTGAAAGTGCTCAAATACGTCAGCCTTGTGTCAGTAGATTTACTGGCACGTAACTTATAAAAACTCCACCAGGACCAAATTCCGACACCTCGGCACCTCCGAAAATCGTAGTAGTAGTAGTATGTGGGACGTAAAGCAAATTATTATTATTATTATTATTATTATTATTATTATTATTATTATTATTATTATTATTATTATTATTATTATTATTATTATTATTATTATCTAGTGAACTGTTTTGTATTCACTGGTGGTCCTGAGATATGCGCGGTGCAGTGTGGACGAAAGTTTTCACAAAATGCGCGAAAATAATACACAGTACGTGTTGGTGGTACAGCGCAGTTTACATTGTGATTTATAGACCTCCAGTGTAATTTACAATCGCACATTTTGTTTATTCGCTCTCCGCCACGTCTCCAAAGGCGATATACGGTACTTGATTCTTTCCTGGCTGCAATTACATCAGCATTTAAAGTGCAGTACACTAAACAGATACGACTTTTTGCGTAATATAAGCGCCCTTGCTCCACCTAAACATACCAAGAACCACCCACGTTCAATACCACACCTACACCCAACTCGCAGGCATTCATCTGCTCATTATCGCCTGCGAATTGCAGTTGTTTTAACGGTAACTTTGAGATCGACTCCAACTATATTCGATTAATATAGATGATGGTATATTATTATTATTATTATTATTATTATTATTATTATTATTATTATTATTATTATTATTATTATTTGCTTTATGCCCCACCAGCACAGATAGGTCTTATGGCGACGAGGAAACAGGAAAAGGCTAGGAGTGGGAAGGAAACGGCCGTGGCCTTAAGTTAGGTACCATCCCGGTATTTAGCCTACCTGGAGAAGAAGTGGGAAACTACGGAAAACAATTTTCAACGATGGCTGAATTGGGAATCGACCCCCTCCCCTCTACTCAGTTGACCTCCTGAGGCGGAATGGACCCTGTTCCAGTTCTTATACCACTTTTCAAATTTTGTGGTAGAGCCGGGAATCGAACCCAGGCCTCCGGGGGGTGTCAGCTAAGCACACTAACCACTACACCAGAGGCGAAATTTTTTTCAAGTTGCTTTACGTCTCACCGACACAGATAGGTCTTATGGTGACGGTGGTAGAGGAAATGGATAGGAGTGGGAAGGAAGCGGCCATGGCCTTAATTTAGGTACAGCCCCAGCATTTGCCTGGTGCGAAAATGGGAAACCACGAAAAAACATCTTCAGGGCTGCTGACAGTGGGGTTCGAACTCACTATCTCCCGAATACTGGATACTGGCCGCACTTAAGCGACTGCAGCTATCGAGCTCGGTATATTATTATTATTATTATTATTATTATTATTATTATTATTATTATTATTATTATTATTATTATTATTATTATTATTATTAATATCATCATCATAGTAATATTCGAAATCCGTCTCCTTGTCTGAATGATTACTTCAGAGGATGCCGGCCGGACTGGGGATTTTTATCCGCATCTAGTTAATTCCTGTGTGTTAAATAGCCTAGTTTTGGTGTTGTGTGGGGGGAAATACACCTTTCATTGTCACCGTGGCCTGATATAGAAATTATAATTAAGGTTCCGAAACAAGCTGTCAAGATCACTCGTTTTAGAAAGAGCGCTCAGGTATAGCTGTTTCATATTGTGAATTGGGGTGGTGATTCTTCCTGTGAATCAGTGGTACTGTCATCCTCCTGATCCTAAAAACTCAGGTTCAAACATGGTAGAGATAGTCGGTTATTTGAGGGGTGGAAAAAATGCCCATGTCGGCATGTAAAAGAATTTATGACTTACTCGGTGTCAACCCAAGAAATTTAATTGAAACTCAGCAATAGGTCGCTCAGTGCCAGTATAGGAAAATATTGTGATGGAAAGAAATTATTGGAATGCTAACGCTCCAGGCGAAAGTATTCAACGATTGCTCTGCCATCTGGCAAAGTGAGTGTCGAAATTGCTACGCAAGCAGCCTGAATGGTATCAAATCCAAATGCCATACACAACAGCTGAGATCACACGATTGTTGTTAATTAAGAGGGTGGGGATTTTGAGAACCGAGAGGATTCGGGTTTAAATCCTGGGGGCATCCACCTTTTCAGCTCATTCTGATTACGGTACGTCGTAGAACTTACACTTGTTGCTGTTGTAAGGGACCTCGCATGGCGGTTATCGACCGTCTTTTGCTGTGCTGGACGTCGTTCGTAATCGGGATTTCACTACAGGATGTCTACTTATAACACCGTTAACAGCGCACGTATGCAGATATCAAGGTTAGCGGTTCTGCCATCACTCTGTCACGTACTGTACCTTTTGTGTCGTGTCCAGTTCTTGTCGCTTTGTGTTTGTGTCATTTTACATACTTCGAGTGAAGTCCTCATGGCCGATTTTCTCGCCGCATTACGTGAGCAAGCCACAAAATGGTTGAAATTTTGCTGTAGGAAATGTTTGTCATTTAAGCTTCAGGAGACCAAAGGTATGTACACTTACGTAAACATCCCCAGCCCCTTGACCACTTCCCCTCCCCTCTTCCTTCCGGTTGAACGGGTGCTCGGAAAAACTGGCTAATTATAACTTTTTAACTGAGAAAAAAAAAGACGTCCGCCTCTGTGGTGTAGTGGTTAGTGTGATTAGCTGCCACCCCCGGAGGCCCGGGTTCGATTCCCGGCTCTGCCACGAAATTTGAAAAGTGGCATGAGGGCTGGAACGGGGTCCACTCAGCCTCGGGAGGTCAACTGAGTAGAGGAGGGTTCGATTCCCATCTCAGCCATCCTGGAAGTGGTTTTCCGTGGTTTCCCACTTCTCCTCCAGGCAAATGCCGGGATGGTACCTAACATAAGGCCACGGCCGCTTCCTTCCCTCTTCCTTGCCTATCCCTTCCAATCTTCCCATCCCTCCACAAGGCCCCTGTTCAGCATAGCAGGTGAGGCCGCCTGGGCGAGGTACTGGTCATTCTCCCCAGTTGTATCCCCGACCAAGAGTCTGAAGCTCCAGGACACTGCCCTTGAGGCGGTAGAGGTGGGATCCCTCGCTGTGTCCGAGGGAAAAGCCGACCCTGGAGGGTAAACAGATGATGATGATGATGATGATGATGAAAAAAAAGACTTTTGTGTCAGTAACTTATATGGAAATATTGTGATGGAAAGAAATTATTGGAATGCTACGCTCTAGGCGAAACATATTTCTAATTCCTATATCAATCTTCGAAGTGAGCAAATTTATTTTCTTAAGAAAGGCCTTCCTTGCTTGTACTAATCTGCATTTCATGATGTCCTTACTTCTACCATCGTTACTCTACTACCAAAGTAACTGTATTCGTCTACTTCCTTTAATCCTTCGTTTCCTAATCTAATATTTCCTGCATCGCCTCACTTCGTTCGACTGCACTCCATTATCTTTGTTTTGGATTTATTTATTTTCATCTTGTACTCTTTCTGAGAGCCTCCGTGGCTCAGGCGGCAGCGCGCCGGCCTCTCACCGCTGGATACCGAGGTTCAAATCCCAGTCACTCCATGTGAGATTTGTGCTGGACAAAGCGGAGGCGGGCAGGTTTTTCTGTGGGTACTCCAGTTTTCCCTGTCATCTTTCATTCCAGCAACACTCTCCATTAACATTTCATTTCATCTGTCATTCATTTATCATTGCCCCAGAGGAGTGCGACAGGCTCCGGCAGCCGGCACATTTCCCATCCTCGCCGCTAGATGGGGGCTTCATTCATTTCATTCCTGACCCGGTCGAATGACTGGAAACAGGCTGTGGATTTTGTTTTTTTTTGTACTCCTTCTCAAAGTTTGTGTCCATACCATTCAGCAATTTCTCCAGATTTTCTGCAGACTTCGATGAAATAACAATATCATCGACAAATCTCAGAGTTTTGACTTACTCTCCTTGGATTGTGATTCCCTTTTCAAATTCCTCTTTTTGATTTCCTTTACAGCCTGTTCTATATAAACACTGAAAAGGAGAGGGGACAAACTGCAGCCTTCTTTCTGAATTGCTGCTTATTTTCACAGCTCTCGATTCTTATCACTGCAGACTGATTTTTTGTAAAGATTGTAGATAATCTTTCTTTCTCGGTATCTGATTCCGATCACCTTTAGAATTTCAAATAAAGGGCTAGGTACCAATTTTTGTTATAATCATGGAAACGGTAACATGTAAAATGTACCTTCACTCATAAATACAAGTAATAAGTCTAAGCAGTAAAATTCGTTGCATTTCATTGAGTAATGATGAGTTATTTTTAAACCCCGAGTGACTATATGGATGACGGTTTTAAATAGTTTTTAAATAGTCCGTTTCTTAAAACTTAATAGTCATATAAAATTTATTTTTAAAACCTACAATGAACTTTGTTTGACTGCCATTAAAGACCTTGCTGTCTAAATATCTGTTTACATTATTTTACACTAACTTGGCGGTCGCTTGATGCTTGCATGATGTTAGACCAAGACATATTAGAACCGCGCAAATCCGAAATTTCGTACATTCCGAACACAAAAAGAGAGAAAAACATAACGTTCCGCTTAAGTGTAAATAAAGGAATGAATCATAGAACTGTGCTTAAAAATGACGATTGTTAAAAGTTATTAAGTACAATACAGTACATTTTTACTGAAGTTCTACTATATTGTAGCTCTAATCTATAAAATAGAAATGGCAAATAGGCTGTTGTAGGCATTTTTGTGTTGTCTTCTGTACTGTATATACAAATCGCGTTTTTTGCACACACAAAAAAATAGTTATTACGGTACTGTATTGCTCTGTATTTTGCAACGCACTGTTTAAGAGTACTATATTTTCCTCTGATGAAGGTAGCGTTGAGATTTCTATGACGACCCAGTAACTTTCAGTTAACTAAAAATGCGCAGGTCTTCGTTTAGTGTAAGGAACTACGTTGCTTTACCTTGGGGCTGCTAATGCTGTACTATAAATACAGTATTACACCCCCCCACCAGGTAATCCGAGCATTTCCTAATCCGAATAGACCACACCCGCAATGAGTTCCAACTATCGGGGTTCAACTGTTCGCGTCCTCGGTATAGCGCTACTTCTTTTTCTTTTAAGATTTCATGATTATCCCGTTTTCGTGAACACCCATTCTATTGTTTGCATCTGTACCACCATAAGTTTTCACCATGCCTAAAATGATGACATGGATTTGGTCCTTCATACTTTCTACGCATATCTCGGAAATTGTGAGTTTATGTGGTAGAGAGGTTGCTAATGGGGTCACTAAATGTTGTGTTTGAAGTCGTTCTATAACGACATCTCTACAAACTGACCTTGTCAGTCTGTTTTGCCAACTACTAAGGTTTATGACACGAGAGTGGCGAAGACACGCTGAATTACAATCTGACACTACTGCATTGTAAGCGTTTCAGCCCGATAAGCCTCTAACCTTTGTAACTACAGTATTGCAGAAGGGACTAACTAGCACGTGGTTTACAGACTAGTAAATTTGATTCGATCACTGTTATCTTTCTGTATCGAGATAATTGATGAAACGTAACACGATTTCTCCCCTTCTTGGAATTAAAACAGAAAAAAATTTAGACAGTTCCTTTTAACAATGAATCTAAATTTTAATAAGCAGAAAGTTTATTTTAATTACCATTAATGGTTATTACTGTATTTTCAGAGCTGCCTCGGTGGGTAAATAGTAGTGTGTCTGATTCATGACCTCAAGTTCACGGGTTCGATTCAGACTGAGCTAGTCGATTTTGAAGAACTGCCGAAGATCTTGGCACTCCATTCATTGTTGTCGTTGACATGTAAAGATCTCTGGTGGTACTCTCGGTGTCACTCAGCAAAATTAATGTAACTCAGTCATAGTATCCGTCCACTAAAATTCCGCTTTTGTTGCTAGATAGCAGCACAATCACAATGTCGAGACTGGTAGACAGGAGGCCTAGATGTCACCACTTCAGAAGGCCTGCACCGCCTTAGCTGAGGCAATATTATTATTATTATTATTATTATTATTATTATTATTATTATTATTATTATTATTATCCGCGTCTGTGGTGTAGTGCTTAGTATGATTAGCTGCCACCGCTGGAGGCCCGGGTTCGATTCCCGGCTCTGCAACGAAATTTGAAAGTGGTACGGGGACTGGAACAGGGTCCACTCAGCCTCGGGAGGTCAACTGAGTAGAGGGAGTTTGATTTCCACCTCAGCCATCCTCGAAATGGTTTCCCGTGGTTTCCCCCCATCTCCTCCAGAAAAATACCGGGATGGTACCTAACTTACGGCCACGGCCGCTTCCTTCCCTCTTCCCGGTCTATCTCTTCTAATCTTCCCATCCCGCACAAGGCCCCTGTTCAGCATAGCAGATGAGGCCGCCTGGACGAGGTACTAGTTCTCCTTCCCAGTTGTTATCTCCGACCCAAAGTGTCACGCTCTGGGACACTGCCCATGAGACGGTAGATGTGGGATTCCTCGCTAAGTCAGAGGGAAAAACCAACCCTGGAGAGTAAACAGATTAAGGAAGAAAGATTATTATTATTATTATTATTATTATTATTATTATTATTATTATTATTATTATTATTATTATTATTATTATTATTATTGTATGTTCAGTTCAAGACCATACAACAAACTACATCTAATAGCAGAGAAGACATAAAAGTCAATGACTTAACCGGAGTTCACTGAACATTAAATTCAGCTCTTGGTTTTACTGTCCAAGAAAAGGCTGGTTTACTTCCGTGAAACATATCCAAATGCGTCTATCTTCATAATAATGTAAATAATAATTTTATTTTTACAAAAAGTGACTTAGTGCCTTGTAACAATACCGTACTGATTGTTTAATTGTGTTATAAATAATAATGTTATTGGTTTTACGTTCCACTAACTACTTCTACGGTTTTCGGGGACTTCGAGATGCTGAAATTTTTATCCCGCACGAGTACTTTTATGTGCCAGTAAATCTACCGACATGAGGCTGACGTATTTGAGCACGTTCAAATACCACCGAACTGAACGAGGATCGAATTGCCAAGTTGGGCTCAGAAGGCCAGCGGATTACCGTCCGATTTACTCAGCCCGACCGTTAAAGAATAAAACTTTAAAACCTTATAGCTAACTCATGGGTCAACGAGTAATCAATTACTTATAAATTAACATCCCATTAAAGAATAAACTTAATTTAGTGAACCCCGTTTGAGTATTATCTCCCGTTGTGTTTTCATCGTGTTTTGTGTTACGTCTGTTGTGATAGGCATACGTGTTCTGTTTCGGCCCCAATGTTAATAGGATTGTGATGCCTAGGGTATCTTAAATTTTCACCCCTTTCATACGCCTTCCCCTTCTTTTACCGACGTCCTCTTTCTTTGAAGGGTTGGATCTACTCTGAATGGACTTAAAAGGAGAGGATTATTACGTTGGACATCCCCTAACCCTTAAATGTCAAATCATTTCACAAATAATGCGTAATGATCAGAATATATAAATACAGTATTTAAGTAAAATATGTGACAAAACACACAGTACTGAAATTACAAACATGCTCTGAACATCAAGATACGTCATTATAATATGCTAGGTGATGATGACAGCAACATGTATTTAGTATAACTGCTTCGGTACAGCATGAGTTCAGAATGTGTAGCCTATCTGCACGTGTCATGCATTATTCATAACGGTCCTGTAGATTGTCGAACATGTTGAAGAACACAGGTTGCTGCAAGATCACAAACAACGACTGGATCTTCTCTTGTAATTCGAGAACATTCCTAGGTGGGTCATCTGAACACCAGTGGCGGCTCGTGGATATCAGCAATGGGGGGCGCGCCTTAGTTTCATAATTCCACAAATATCTCAATTTCTTCAAACCATGTTATCAAGATACACACTTCGACACTTACGGTAGCAATGCATATGCAATTATTATTATTATTATTATTATTATTATTATTATTATTATTATTATTATTATTATTATTATTATTATTATTATTATTATTATTATTCTTGTTTTCGAATAGGTCTACTATGGACCACGTTAAGTATCATTCATTTACGGTTCTTCCTCTTTCGATCGGCCCAGTACTTCTTCATCCTTTCGGAGTGGGCTTCTTTACGTTCTCGTGACCAGTTGTTGCCGGTCCGTTTTTTGCTACTTTGATCTTTGAATCCCTTAATTTTGTTGATGATTTTTCTGTATTCCTGTCTGTTGTATACTGCCTGCTGTGATATATTATTTTCCTCCATATCCTCCTTGACCCCTTTAAGCCAGCTAGTTTGTGTCTTCCTGTTCTCCATGTATTCCAGAATTCGCTTGGCTGTTCTCCCTGGTGGCATTCTTTTAATGTGTCCGTAGAAGCAGAGTCTTCTCTTCTTGAAGGATGTTGTGATTTTTTCAGTCCTTTTGTATAGTTCCTCATTTGGTCGCAGTCTAAATTCTTGACCCACTTTCCTGGGCCCTAGTATCTTCCTCAAGATCTTCCTTTCTGTCTTTTCAATGTTTTCTAGTAAGCCCTTCCTGTTCAGTGGAATACATTCGATCGCATATAGACTTTCTGGTTTGATGACAGTGTTGTAATGTCTGATTTTTGCAGTGAATGAAACCGATTTTTTATTGTAGACATTTCGACATAACTGGTATGCTGCTTCCATCTTTCTTGCCCTTCCCTGTAATGCTATTCCTGGTAGTCCTGTTGGGGTTATCCATTCCCCTAGATATTTAAACTTCTGTACTCTTTTAATTGTTCCATATTTGGTGACAATATTTTGTGTCGGATCCTTTTTGTCCTGAATCATTAGTTCCGTCTTCTCGAAGGATATCTGAAGTCCCGTCTTTACAGCAGTCTCTTGAAGTGTTTCAATTTGTACCTTGGCTGTTTCAGTATCTTCTGCCAGTATTGCCATATCATCTGCGAATGCTAGACAGTCAATTTTGACTCCAGATCTTCCCAGTGATATTCCATTTTTCACCCCTAATTCCATCAGTCTCTTCCTCCACTCTCTGACCACTTTTTCAAGTATAACATTAAACAGAAGTGGTGACATCCCGTCCCCTTGTCGGACACCTGTTTCGATCTTGAATGGTTTTGACAACATACCCATAAACTTAACCTGTGATGTAGTGTCAGTGATGGTTTCTTTGATTAAATTTCTAGTTTTTTTATCTATCCCAAACTCTTCTAACGTGCTTATCAAGGTTGCTCTGTCGACTGAATCATATGCTTTCTTAAAATCCACAAATATAATCACTAGATTTTTGGCTGTGAGTGCACGTAGTTGTATTATGGAGATTAGGTTGAAAATTTGCTCGCTGCATGATCTCCCTTTCCGGAATCCTGCCTGGTATTCACCAAGTTCTTTTTCTATTATCCCTTCAGTCCTGTTTTGTAGTGCCTTGGATAGAATTTTAGAGGCAACTGGTGGCAATGATATTCCTCTGTAATTGTTAACGTTTGTTCTGTCTCCTTTTTTGTGCAGCGGGTGTATTAATGATGTCTTCCATTCCTTTGGGATGCTCTCCGTTTGCCAAATCTCCTCAAACAGTGCTTCTAGCTGAGTCACTAAGTGTTCTCCGGCATATTTCAATAACTCTGCAACTATTGAATCTTCACCTGACGTCTTATTGTTCTTCAGTCCTGTTATTATTCCCCTGATTTCTTCTTTATTAGGTGGTTCTGAGTCCGGTGTCTGGTTCTTGGGTTTCTCAAACATTAGAGTTTCCTCAGGTTTGTTACAGTTCAGTAGTTTCTGGAAATAATTTGCAAGGTGTTGGCAATTCTGTTCATTTCCAGTGATTAGATTTCCTTCGTCATCTTTGAAGCATAGGGTTGGCGGTTTGTATCTTGTTAAGTTCCTCCTGAATGTCTGGTAGAAATTACGTGTATTGTTTTTCACGAAATCTTCTTCTAGTTTCTTTAGTTGCTGTGTGTCATAATGTTTTTGTTCACCTCTTATAGTTTTAGCTGTTGTTTTCCTTTGTGCTTTGAATGACTCCCAGTCTTCTGGTTTCTTAGTTGAGTTCCATTTCTTCCATGTCTGAGCCCTTCTTTGTAGTGCTTCTTCGCAAACTTCATTCCACCACGGATGTTTCTTCTTTTTACTTCGTAGGATTGTTTGTTCAGCTGCTTGTTGTATTGATGTTGCCATCTCAGTCCAACTGTGACTTTGAATCTTATTTATCCTGTTCTGGTATTCATTCACAGTCTGCTGATTGAACTTCAGATCTTCTATTCTGTATCTTGTAATTTTTGTACCACTACTTTTTCTCCTTTCTGGTGTTAATTTCATCTTAATTTTTGTCAGATAGTGGTCAGAGTCGAAGTTTGCTCCTCTAGCTACATGTACATCTTGAATTTCTCTGGAGTTTTCATAACTGATTGCAACATGGTCAATCTGAAATTCGCCCAATAACTTGTTAGGTGATATCCATGTTGTTTGTTTCTTTGGCTTCTTCTGGAACTTGGTGGTCATGATGTTCAAATTGAATTTTTCACACAACTCTATCAACCTCTTACCATTCATGTTTGTCTTGCTGTGAGCCGTGAATTTTCCTGTGGTTCTTGATGATTCATTCCTTCCAATTTGTGCATTGAAGTCTCCTAGCAGAATTACAACATTTTTCTCTGGAGTATTTCCTAGAATTTCTTCCAGACCTTCCCAAAATTTTTCTACTTTCTGTGGATTTTGTTGGTTGTCCTTATTTATTGGTGCATGTGCATTTATTATTGTGTATTTCTTGTTCTTGTTTTTGAAAGTTAGTGTTGACATCCTTGGTGAGGTGGATTTGAATTCCGTTATCTTGTCTGCCATTGAATTGTGTACTACAAATGCTGTTCCAAACATCCAGAGACCTTTAGTGTTTTGTATTTTCTCTGCTGGTTTACCTTTATAAATCCTGTAGTTGTGTGTTTGTACCGTATTTTCGTCTTGGTATCTTGTTTCTTGTATAGCTAATATTTTCATCTCTTGTTCATCCATCATTTTAGTCAGTTCCATTTGTTTCCCTATTTTCAACATCGAGTTTACATTCAGTGTCCCTATGAACGTTCTGTGTGTACATTTGTGATTTGTCTTTGGGATTCTAAGACCCTCCGACTGGTCTTGACTTGCGCAATGCTGCTGGACCCCCGGATCCGAATGCCCAGCTTCGGTAGCTTCGCCACCACGAGGATATGAGTTACTCATTGCACCTTTCATGACTGATACTTGTTTAGAGCTTGTGCTTCTAGAAATTTGCATTTCCATCTGCTACGACTTGGTTCGCTGCACCAAGAAGTTTTCCAGGCCGCCCCTAACATGGGGAACAGACGCTACGGGAATGGCAGAGTGCTTTTTAGGCGGCACTCACTCGCCTTGTCACATTGCCGTCACTGGATATATGTGGCATTTTTTAGAGACTATGGTGCCCTCCATAGTCCCACCACATCCTGGTGGCAATGCCGCTGTTGGTCCGGGACTGCTTATTTGTCAGGTTTCCCTGCTTATATCGCAGCTGCCCTCCATATCTGGAGGGATGCCCACTATCCGCCACCTGTGGACCCGCCTGGTCGCAGTCAGCTCTGCGTCCCATACACTGGGCAAGATTATTATTATTATTATTATTATTATTATTATTATTATTATTATTATTATTATTATTATTATTTGCCTTTTCTTGTCCACGAGCGGATTATGTTTACGAATAGTTTCACTGTAGTGATCACTTAAACAAGACACGACATTGACTTCACCAAGCATTTCAAAGTCCATGGTACTATTGATATCACCCCTGTGGTGATCCATTTATCTCCTTTCCTAGAACGGGAGAATAGCAGGCAAGGAAAGCAGTAAAAGGTTTCTGAGATATCACTTCCACATATCCGCGGGTTCTTGTTATATACGTCAGGAGAATGAATTTGTCTTTGGAAAGCCCTATTTTCATTTTTCTTGGTCTCCGGTTTTTTCAACGAGAAGTCTGGTGTCCATCTACCACACTCCTTCAGTTCGACTTTCTTCTCGATAGAAAGAGAAGAAAACGTTAATTCTTTAATATGTTCGACGGTAATCATACTGTACGAAATGCAAACATAACACTATGCCTACATATAAATCACAACCTTTCTCCTAATTTCACCTTGTCACAGTCACCTCACGAGATCATTCATCAACACAAAGCAAAACATCGCGCTCTCCAGTGAGTATCGCCAACATGAATCAAGTGCGAGGAGACAGTAGTTACAGTCGTTACTCGTTTCGTTAGTTAATAATCCTAGAAATTACAAGACTGTTTTAAATATATACCGGCACATTTAACTCAGGTAAATGCCTCAGTAAAATAGTTCCTAGTTTTAGGAGAGAAATGGCACAAACTGACCCCTGTTAAATAGAAATCAAATCACCAATGTTTCGGGTAGGTTGGCTGCAACGATAGGCCGCGGCAGGAACGCGCCGGAATCTCCGTTAGAACAGCACATTTCTACAGTGCCCCTGATTGGCTCCCTCAAGGCCAGTCAAGCGAGACTCGGAGTGTTTGGTCCGCTGTGAGAGAGCGCCCTCCTGCGCAGGGCCAGCAGCGTATCGGGCCGCAGTACAGTACAACTCGCGCCCTTGATAATAATCTTATAGTAAAATATTTCGCTTGTTAACATTTAAGATTAAAATTCCCTAATTTAATGGAACCCTGTGGGGGGCGCGCGCCTTAGCGCCTCCCAAACGAGCCGCCACTGCTGAACACAGAACGGATTCTTTTAAAGGATGGTCGCCTATACTGCTAATAATAAGAGTTGGCGTCTGACATTTCTTAGAGGGAGGTCTGTTTACTGCCTGCCGAGGCGGGATAAAGGGAGTGGCTGTGTGGTTGCCATGGAAACGAGGGTGGGGCGACTGCGGTTGCCATGGAGATAACACTTCAGGGCAGCTCGTCTTGCTAGGAGTTGCCAAACCTGTCACTGTCACTGATAAGAACCTGATTGTTTGTATAAGAGTGATCGCAAATGGGACGACACCGCCTGGCCAGGTAGTCTACAACAGATCACTGCGGTCAGAATGAAGGAGGGAACAAGTGAGTCGGAAGCGAGGGGTAAGTGTATGTAGAAAGGAATGCTGGAATGTGGCAACATCGTGAAATGGCACGTGCAGTGCTCCTCCCTCCAACCTTACCTGTCAGACACCAACTCTTATTATTAGCAGTATAGTTGTACTTCCTCTTAGAACAGTAATCACTACCATCACTTTCAGTGTGCCCCATATGTAGGCATCTGGGAGTGTGATATTCGCGGAGTCGGAAGAGTACGGGAAACAACTGCGTCCATTCTCGTTGTAGTGGCTGAAGACAATCAGTACTGTTTGATGTTGAGAGGATGTTTGTAATATCAGTACCATCTAGTTTTGCCATATACTGAATTTGTCAATTCAGAGTCAATATAGGACAAGTTTTGAATGTTGTACACATTATGCAAAGCTGTGCAATTAGCTACAGAAGCTATTGCCATACTTCTTTCTTAAGGAATGCCCATGCTCATGAATGCTCTGATTTGAGCAACATTTAAGGGCTGATTTTACCGTCATTGTTTAAAAGTTCAGAGTTCAGCTAATTAACATTGGAATTCCGCTTCCAGTCACAAAGAATTTGAATGAGATCAACTTTTTTTTTTTTTTGGCTGAAAGTCTTGCTTGCTTCGATGCAATTACTTTTTAATACAAAATTCAAACCTTTACCAGTGGTATATAAACCAGTTGGTAAAAGAATCGAAAACACACTTTTCTGGATTTAATTTTGTTGTATCAATACTATACTCAGTTTAAGTGAATGTATACCAAGCAAGTAAATTTTCGTGTCAATTTACGTACCGAGCTCGATAGCTGCAGTCGCTTAAGTGCGGCCAGTATCCAGTAATCGGGAGATACTAGTGGGTTCGAGTCCCACTGTCGGCAGCCCTGAAGATGGTTTTCCGTGTGGTTTCCCATTTTCACACCAGGCAAATGCCGGGGCTAAACCTTAATTAAGGCCACGGCCGCTTCCTTCCAATTCCTAGGCCTTTCCTATCCCATCGTCGCCGTAAGACATATGTGTCGGTGCGACGTAAAGCAAATAGCAAAAAAAAAAAAAAGTCCATTTACGTAGCGCTGCGCATTTAATAATAATAATAATAATTTCGTGTGTCTGTTGTTAGCACAGTACAGCCCTTGAAAGGCAGACCCTCCATTTGCTTTGTATGGGAGACTGCGTGTTATTGTAGACAGTAGTTTTCTGTGTGGTGTATAAGTTGCAGAAACAAAGCATCCAGTCCTCAAACGAAAGGAATGAACAATTTAAGTAAAATTCTTGGCCCGGCGGAAGGTCAAGACTCCGACCATTCAGCCAAGGAGCCGGACATACTTGAGGGTTAAATTTATAAGCACTTCCTTGTCGTACGACTTCCACTTATCGAGCTAGTTGCCTTGAAGTTGAATGAAATATTAAACATATTTAATTAACTCTACTCTTAAATCTGGCAAAAGCAAAGTCACCTCCGTACAGGCCATGAAGATCCTGGGAGGAGTGAAGGGTAAAGGCTTCCACCATTTTTATCCTCGGCACGTGATGGGGTAGAGTGGTTAGCTCTTCGCCCGGCCGCCTTTGCCCCCAGGAATTAACCTGGTACTCATTTTTGGTGCAGGCTGAGTGAACCTCAGGGCCATATGCACTTCCGGAAGTGGAAATCTCGTTTCTTAAATTTTACGACTTCCTGATAGGGATTCGAACCCACATCCTTCCGGGCGTCTTAAATCTTGTAGGTGGGACAATTCATTGCTCTTTAGGAACAGTGCAAGAACCCTTAAACTTGACTTTAAATATTTCAACTTACCTAAAATTAGCACGGCATTGCTCGTTATCTCCTTGCGGATATTTTAACTGTAAGCGTTGCCCAAATGAAAATGATACTTTCGTTGGTTTCTATAATGGTTTGTTGTTTGGAATATGCGAGCATTCAGGAAGTAAAGTGTGATGTTTGGGTAATGCATCTGCCTAAATATAGTCGCCGTGTTGGTTCGAGGAAGTAAAGACGAATGCCCCGAGCGATCGTGGCTGGCCGTAGAACTTGTTCGGCGCGGCGTCTCGAACTCGTCTTTTCTTGTGAACCAGCCGTCCACTGCACAGTTCATGTCCCATATGCCTGACTGGATTTGGACACGTCCTCACTCGTCCATGATGAATCATCTGAACTCTGTACTTTGTGGTGCACACTCATTCCCATACACATCATTTATAAGACGGTAAACGTCGGCTCTGACACCATCTGCCACTATAAACTGAAAAACCAACGCTGGTGACATCTGGACGAATTCATGGCAAACCCGCAGTCACGTTGCTTCCTCACATGCATAAAGTACACAATACGAGATTACCTGACATAACCAGATCAGGTTCAATATTTGTTCGATAGGCGGCCTTTGTTGTGTCGGTTAGTTAACATCATCACTTGTAAGGTTGACGGTGTGTAGACAGCGCGTGTAGGTCTAAGGTAAACATGGCAAGAGTATTCATTTCTGCTACTCACCACATTCGAATTATGACATTGCTGGAAGAAGGTTGGCTGTGAGTAAATGTCGCTGCTCGTGTAGAAGTGAGTCAGAGTGATGTCTCCAGAGTTTGTAAAAAGTTGAGGAAGATATAAACGACTGGTGGTCGGCAGTGGACGGGGGGTCCACACAGAAGGATCGAGTTTGTTGCTTTCAATACATCCGTCGTAGACCCATTCGTACTACCACTTCGTTCCGCCAGGATCTTCGGAGGACCGATCGGTGGATGCAGAGTGGGTCTCGGCCCACAAGTGGCCACGGTTGCTCCGTGGTCCAACAGCTCTTCACTCCGACCGACCGACCAACCGAGCAGAGGAGGGGTGACCGCGGCTCTACCGTAGATCTACGCCTCTGCTCCAACCGTCGGCTGTCGTGAGAATGGTTTTCCATTCTCCTGCACTAAGGCGAATTTCGGGACAGTTCTTGGTTTAGGCCACTGCCTCCAACCCCCTCACCTTCTCCGTGCATCTCCTTCACCGTAACAAATCTCCCGGCCTGAGAGACGGCGTTACCGTCTACGAGACCCGCCTTCCTCCTTCAGGGGAGGAATGAAAACGTAGTAGTAGTAGTAGTAGTAGTAGTAGTACCGGAGTGAAGTGTCAGATCAGACATTGCAATATCGGTTGCACGACGGAGGACTGATATCGAGGAGGCCTGCCTACCACACCATAGAGCAGCTCGTGTGAGGTGGGCAACGCCTCATATCCCATGATATCAGGAGCAGTGGAAGCGTATGCCATGAGCTTGCACCCATACAACAGGAACATTAGAGTCTGGAAAAGAACCGGTGAGAGATGGAACGAGTCCTTCATCCTGGAGTGCCATCAGAAGCAAGGGGGTTCCGTCATGATTTGGGATGACATCATGTTTGGTCGACGTATACCTACGCCTCGAATTTCTATCCAGGGTAACATAGCAGGTGTAGTATACAGAGACATCCTCCAACCTGTAGTTACAGGATTTCGTACAGCTGTGGGCTAGTGTGTCCCCCTGTGGGTGGCGGTGATAGAATAACATCCACGGTATCCCTTGCCTGTCGAAGGAGACGGCTAAAAAGAGCCCTAAAGGCTCTTAACTTGGGAGCGTGGGTTGGCGACCACGGGGCTCTTAGCTAGGACCTGGTGTTGCTTCAACGTTCTTGTGACAGGCTCCTCACTTAAATCTATCCTGCCCGATTCCCCTCGATCAACTCGTGATCTTTCCCGACTCCGACGGTGTTTAGCTCCCGAGGTTTACAGAGTCTTTCATTTTCACGCCATTCGTGGTTCTTGTCTTTCTTTGCCGATACCTTCATTTTTCAAAGTGTCGAACCCCTTCCAGTTTTCCCCTCTGATTAGTGTTACCTTCTTTAGAGCCCAAATTTCCCTCATTCTTTGTGAGTCGGCCTGCTTACGCTCCTCTGTCCAAGGGGCACCGTGTCTTCTCTTCGGTTGCTCGTCTCGGTTTAGCGATCTCTGTTAAGGGCGTCTTCAGCTCAGATATGTAGCATTTGCAGGTCTCCTTAGATATTTCTAAACCAGGGAATTGTGGTTTTGGGGTTTGAATAAAAAAAGTGAAAGATTTCTTTAGGTAACTTTCTTCCGTTCATTCTTTTCAGATGACCGTAAAATCGTGCCCGTCTTTTTCTGATTGTGTCGGTAATTTTCTCTATTTTGCTGTAGACTTCCTCGTTGGATCTCTTTTGATGGATTCCATTTCTGTACTTTGACCCCAAGATTCCTCTCACAATTTTGCGCTCTTTTTTCTCCAGTTCTTCAAGGAGTCCTTTGTTGGTATTTAGAGACAGGGTTTCGGCTGCATATAGAACTACTGGATTCAGAACTGTTTCATAGTGACGTATCTTGGTGTTTTGGGAAAGGCATTTTTTGTTGTAGATTGTGCGGAATGTTTGGTAGGCTATTTCCAGTTTGCGTACTCGCTCCTGAAGTGCTTCTTTGTCCAGTCCATTTTTCATGATGATCTCACCCAGGTATTTGAATTTGTCTACTCGGGTGATGTCCCCGTATTTTGTATGGAGTTTTGGTGGGGCATCTTTGATGTTAGTCATTACTTCTGTTTTCTCAAACGATATCTGCAGACCAGTTTGTTCGGCAGTTTCCTTTAACATTTCAACTTGAGCTCTAGCGGTTTCAATGTCGTTTGAGAGAACAGGAATATCATCGGCAAATGCTAAGCAGTCTGTTGTGATCCCCTTGGATTTGGTTCCTGTTCTTAATGGACTGTAGTTGGTTTCCTGTAATCTCGCCCGCCAGGTTCTGATGATCTTTTCAAGAACGCAGTTGAAGAGTATCGGGAGTAGCCGATCATCTTGTCGGACTCCTGTTTTGATGTCAAAGGAATGCGAGAGACATCCGTGGAACTTCACCTTGGATTTTGTATCGGTCAGGGTGGCTCTAATTAATGCCAGCAGTTTCAAATCAAATCCAAATTCATTTAAGATGTTTAGCAGGACTTCCCGGTCAATGGAGTCATACGCTTTCTTGAAGTCTACAAGGACAAACACATACTGCTTGGACCTTAGTGAACAATATCTGATGATCGTTTTGAGATTTTTGATCAGTTCGGCTCTTGAGCGACCTTTTCTGAACCCTCCTTGATATTCACCTATTTGATGTTCGACTTGTGCTTCCAAACGCTCTAGGATGGCAAATGATAGAATTTTGTAATTCACGGGTAGCAAAGATATCCCTCTGTAGTTGTTGATATTCTTCATGCTGCCTTTTTTTGTGTAATGGATGAATCAAAGCTATTTTCCAATCTTCGGGTAGGGTCTCTTTGCTCCAAATTTCTTCTATTTGTTTTTGCAAGATATCAACTGATTCCTCTGGGGCATATTTCCATAGTTTTATTATTATTATTATTATTATTATTATTATTATTATTATTTATGTATATTCGAATAAGCCCATTGCCGGGCTAAGTAGCTCAGAGGTTGAGGATTATGTTCAGTTTTACGGCCGGCTGCTCTTCCTGACACAAACTCCACTAATGTTTTTTCCTGTGGTGGTTAGTAGTCTAATATGTTGTAGATGTGATGTGCATTAAGAAGATTACTAACACCCCCGAACTAGAACAAAGCGCGGCCATGATTCCCGGATCGGCTGGGAATCGAATCCTGGCTCTGTGAACCGATCCTCTAGGCCTACCGTCGGTAGACTCAGCATTCCAAGAATAAGTGGCTTTATGATCGTTATGGCGAGAGCTAGCAGAGAAAGGTCAGTTGTCCCGCATGTCACTCATAACTGTTACACAAATGGTTCCTCAGAAGAGTAATTGAATCCTTTACAGCCAACAAGGCCACCATGTTCATAAATTTGTTAAACAATACGAACATCTTACAGAACTGTTATTGTGCCTCTGGCTCCAACCATAAGATCCACTATTTCTGTAGGTGTTAACTCGTACTTTACTGTGTGGAATTTTGGGTTCGTAGGCTTCGTATTTTTCAGTATGAACACCGGCTAGTTGGATTTCAGAAGCCTGCTAAATTATATTAATTCTTTTAAAGAAGATGCTGCGGACTGCGCAGCCAGCTCACCCAGTAAAATGACTTTTATTTTGTATTCACTAGTGGCAGTTTTATTTAGTAGCTAACCAACCTCATGGCTCTACAGCTCTGATGGACGTTGGCCTGTCAAGTGACCGCTGCTCAGCTGGAAGGCCTGCCGATTACGAGGTGACACGTGGTCAGCGCGACGAATTTGGTAACAAAATAATACTATATTGAATGTAAATGAAGACATGATGTAAGTGGTGGAAGGAACAAACTGCACTACGCAGTCCTAATATGAAATTGAATTTTAGAATTTACGCTTGTACTTACATATCTACTCTACGGTAGGTCGTATAGCTGTAAGTTTGCATTCGAAAGATGGTGGTTCGAACCTCACTGTCGGCAGCACTGAGGATAGTTTTTCACAACGGACGAGTTGGCCGTGTGGTTAGTGCCGCGCAGCTGTGAGCTTTCATCCGGGAGATAGTGGGTTCGAACCCCACTGTCGGCAGCCCTGAAGATGGTTTGCCGTGTTTTCCCATTTTCACACCAGGTAAATGGTGGGGCTGTACCTTAATTAAGTCCACGCCTGCTTCCTTCCCACTCCTAGGTCTTTCCTATCCCATCGTCGCCCTAAGACCTATCTGTGTCGGTACGACGTAAAGACAATTGAAAAACAAAAGACGTTTTTTAGTTTTCCGTGGTTTCCCATTTTTTACAATTTTCTTTACGTCTCACCGACACAGATAGGTCTTATGGTGACGATAAGATAGGAAAGGTCTAGGAGTGGGAAGGAAGCGTCCGTGGCCTTAATTAAGGTACAACCCCAGCATTTGCCTGGTGTGAATATGGGGAACCACGGAAAAACATTACAGGGCTGCCGACAGTGGGGTTCTAACCCACTATCTCCCGGATGCAAGCTCACAGCTGCGCGGCCCTAAACTCACGGCCAACTCGCCCGGTTGGTTTCCCATTGTTATATCTGGCAAATGTCGGGGGATGCTTCCTAGTAAGACAATGTTCGCTTTCTTTTCAATCCCAGGCCTTTGATACCCCATACATACATACATACATACATACATACATACATACATACATACATACATACATACATACATACATACATACATACATACATACATAATCATTATAGACTGTTATGCCTTTCAGCGTTCAGTCTGCAAGCCTCTGAGAATTTACTAAACGCCGCCACAATCCTCGATTTGCATCTAGTGTTGTTGCCTCATTTAGTTCTATACCTCTTATCTTTAAATCGTTAGAAACAGAGTCTAACCATCGTCGTCTTGGTCTCCCTCTACTTCTCTTACCCTCCATAACAGAGTCCATTATTCTCTTAGGTAACCTATCCTCCTCCATTCGCCTCACATGACCCCACCACCGAAGCCGGTTTATGCGTACAGCTTCATCCATCGAGTTCATTCCTAAATTAGCCTTTATCTCCTCATTTCGAGTGCCCTCTTGCCATTGTTTCCACCTGTTTGTACCAGCAATCATTCTTGCTACTTTCATGTCTGTTACTTCTAACTTATGAATAAGATATCCTGAATCCACCCAGCTTTCGCTGCCGTAAAGCAAAGTTGGTCTGAAAACAGACCGATGTAAAGATAGTTTCGTCTGGGAGCTGACTTCCTTCTTACAGAATACTGCTGATCGCAACTGCGAGCTCACTGCATTAGCTTTACTACACCTTGATTCAATCTCGCTTACTATATTACCATCCTGGGAAAAAACACAACCTAAATACTTGAAATTATCGACCTGTTCTAGCTTTGTATCACCAATCTGACATTCAATTCTGTTGAATTTCTTACCTACTGACATCAATTTAGTCTTCGAGAGGCTAATTTTCATACCATACTCATTGCACCTATTTTCAAGTTCCAAGATGTTAGACTGCAGGCTTTCGGCACAGTCTGCCATTAAGACCAAGTCGTCAGCATAGGCCAAACTATTTACTACATTTCCACCTAACTGAATCCCTCCCTGCCATTTTATACCTTTCAGCATATGATCCATGTAAACTACACACAGCAAAGGTGAAAGATTGCAGCCTTGTTTAACTCCTGTAAGTACCCTGAACCAAGAACTCATTCTACCATCAATTCTCACTGAAGCCCAATTGTCAACATAAATGCCTTTGATTGATTTTAATAATCTACCTTTAATTCCATAGTCCCCCAGTATAGCGAACATCTTTTCCCTCGGTACCCTGTCATATGCTTTCTCTAGATCTACGAAACATAAACACAACTGCCTATTCCTCTCGTAGCATTTTTCAATTACCTGGCGCATGCTGAAAATCTGATCCTGACAGCCTCTCTGTGGTCTGAAACCACACTGGTTTTCATCCAACTTCCTCTCAACGACTGATCGCACCCTCCCTTCCAAGATGCCAGTGAATACTTTGCCTGGTATACTAATCAATGAGATACCTCGATAGTTATTGCAGTCCTTCCTGTTCCCTTGCTTATAGATAGGTGCAATTACTGCTTTTGTCCAATCTGAAGGTACCTTACCAACACTCCACGCTAATTTTACTACTCTATGAAGCCATTTCATCCCTGCCTTCCCACTATACTTCACCATTTCAAGTCTAATTTCATCTATTCCTGCTGCCTTATGACAATGGAGTTTATTTACTATCCTTTCCACTTCCTCAAGCATAATTTCACCAACATCATTTTCCTCCTCCCCATGAGCTTGGCTGTTTGCAACACCACCATGATGATTTCCTTTTGCATTGAGAAGATGTTCAAAATATTCCCTCCACCTCTCCAGAGATTCACTGGGATCTATTATGAGTTCACCTGAATTACTCAAAACACTGTTCATTTCCTTTTTCCCTCCCTTCCTAAGATTCTTTATTACTGTCCAGAAAGGTTTCCCTGCTGCTTGACCTAGCCTTTCCAGGTTGTTACCAAAATCTTCCCATGACTTCTTTTTGGATTCAACAACTATTTGTTTTGCTCTGTTTCTTTCATCTACGTACAAATCCCTGTCTGCCTCGGCCCTTGCTTGGAGCCATTTCTGATAAGCCTTCTTTTTACGTTTACAGGCTGCTCTCACTTTATCATTCCACCAAGATGTTCGCCTTTTCCCATCTTTACACACAGTTGTTCCTAGGCATTCCCTTGCTGTTTCTACTACAGCATCCCTGTATGCCACCCATTCACTTTCTATATCCTGAACCTGCTTACTGTCTACTGTTCGAAACTTCTCACTAATCATATCCATGTACTTCTGTCTAATTTCCTCGTCCTGGAGATTTTCTACCCTTATTCGTTTGCAGACAGATTTCACTTTCTCTACCGTAGGCCTAGAGATACTTAGTTCACTACAGATCAGATAGTGGTCTGTATCATCGAAAAATCCCCGAAAAACTCGTACATTCCTAAAAGATTTCCTGAATTCAAAGTCTGTTAAGATATAGTCTATTATGGATCTGGTACCCCTAGCCTCCCATGTGTAGCGGTGAATAGCCTTATGCTTGAAGAATGTATTCGTAACAGCTAAACCCATACTAGCACAGAAGTCCAGCAAACGCTTCCCATTCCCATTAGCTTCCATATCTTCCCCACATTTACCAATCACCCTTTCGTATCCTTCAGTTCTATTCCCAACTCTCGCATTGAAATCGCCCATTAGCACTATTCTATCCTTGCTGTTGACCCTGACCACAATGTCACTCAATGCTTCATAAAACTTGTCAACTTCATCCTCATCACCACCCTCACATGGTGAATACACAGACACAATTCTTGTCCTAATTCCTCCCACTGACAAATCTACCCTCATCATTCGCTCATTTACGTGCCTAACCGAAACTATGTTGCGTGCAATGGTATTCCTGATAAAGAGCCCTACCCCAGACTCTGCCCTTCCCTTTCTAACACCCGTCAAGTACACTTTATAATCTCCTATCTCTTCCTCCTTATCTCCCCTTACCCGAATATCACTTACTCCTAGCACATCCAGATGCATCCTCTTTGCTGACTCAGCCAGTTCTACCTTCTTTCTTCCATAAGCCCCATTAATATTGATAGCTCCCCATCGAATTCCATTTCGTTCGCCAAGTTGTTTCCAAGGAGTCCCTCGCCTGTCAAATGGGAGTGGGACTCCATTACTCCCATAGGTCCGAGGCTTGCTTAAAGTGTTCTGAGCTCGGTAAATTCATGAAGCAGGATGCTGCCCTACTTGCACATAGTCCAAGTGAGGATCTCTCCTCTAACGGGTTATGGACCACCGGTGAATTGTATAGTCCTGGCCGCCTGAGCACAAGGAGGGCCACGACTCAGAATATGTCCGAGATGCCCACTCCCATTCCATAGCAACTGGTATCCCGACTCTCAGGACCACTTACTAGGCCACTCAGCCGTTGCCCATGGTTCACGAACTAGGACGTGACTACAGTAACCCACAAACATGAACCATTTGATACCCCAGTGTCACCAAAAACCTATGGGTGTTAGAGGGACGTTAAAAAAAGAAACACGCCTCATGTTTCTATAATTTAAGTGAAAAGGCGTAGAGAAGAAAAATTACACGCTGGCCCATTTATAAACTAAAACAATCACAAGCATTCATGGCACCAAAAGTTAATTGTAAATTAAGCAATCTACACCCTCCGTGTATCTTGTAATCAGAAATGTTTGTGCAAATTTTTCACTTGTAGCTGTAACCAAAAATTAGCCTCTCTTATGCAGAACCCATAGTAATTTCTGTTGATGTCATTTAATGATACCATGTTAAACCTGTAGATTTTCTTGAAGATATTTTCAAGGGCCGTTGCTGTAAATATCAATCGACTTTCTCTGTATTTTTTTTTTTTAATTTCATAACATGAAAAGGGTTTTTCCTATTAATTATCTTGTCCATACTTACAGTGTTATTTGTTTCAGAGACGAGCAAGAAGCGCAGGTTCCACCCGTTCCGGGGCCTCCGCCGTATGTTCCGGAGGAAGGTCAGGCACGAGGAAGAGTTGCCACCCGAGGAACTGCCTGGAGTCGAACCCGGTCCTCCATTGGACTCTCACAGAAGCCGCTCGACTAGCGAGCTGCTGGCGGCTGATGACCCTTCTGCGAGGAGGAGGTGGGTGTACTCTACTTACCACAGTCGTGTAAGCTTGTATTTAGGGTAAGTTACAGAGTCAATCATCAAATCGTCTCCGACCTTCCCGTCTGCCGAGTAGCGAATAACGATAGCGGTCTTGCCGACACATATTGAACACGCCCTCTAGCCGGAGCTATCAACTAAATTGTTTTCTTCTTCAGCTTATCTCTGCTATTTCTGGTGGTTGCTGGAGCCACCCAGGCTCAGTTTGGTTTTTGCCGGATGCCCTTCCTGACGCCATGTGACATTCGAGAATAATCGACCGAGATTCGAACTTAGTCCTTCTGAATGGGAAGCCGGCAGCTAAGCCACTGAACTAATCATGCCGCCTCCCCTCTCTCCAGCAAGAACTAACAGCTGTTACGAAGGAATCAAATTTTGAATAAACGTTGCCATAATTCAACAAGAGCTGGAACTGCTCAGAATGAGCCTGCAGACTAGCGTTGTAGGGCAAGATGATACTGTGATTTACTCTTCGCAGTTCGACCTCAAGTAAGTTCAGCCTTGCACTGCGAATGACATTTTTAAACTTCCTCTACTGTGCAATAGTTACTTTTGTACACTTTCTTTTAAAATGCCTGTGTCTGTGAGGTCATCAGCCCAGAGGTTGGTTGGATCGTCAGATAGCACTACCAAAGATTATGCTGTTATAGGGAAACAGCAAAAACGGAAGGTGACGCCAAAATAAGGTGTAGTAGGCAAGATGAGGAATGAGGTAGTTTGCTGTTACTTTCTTCACTGGATCAGAAAATACTATCGCAGCACGACTGACCCTATAAGCGAAGCCTTTCATAAGTCTGACACACTGGTCGTGCTCCGGATGCCATTACTCGACACCACCCAACTGAATAAAAATAAGAAAATTCAATATGTTCTTTTAATGCTGTTCCTAATATATTTGGAGTTACTCTTTTCTCCAAGGCCTCTTTCAATCCTGTGCTAAAATACATCTCTAATTACTGTTGTTCCGTGGAATCTAGTCACATCGCAATAATGCTAATATATGTCTTTTCACGACGGTGTAATCCTGACGTAAACATGGTATGTCCACGCCTCCGCCGAAGAAAGAGTTGTGATTCGCTGAGCGTGTAGTACCGACTTCCACCCCGTCAACGTCTCGTGTTCGGACGTACAGGGCTACGCATCACATAGGACGAAGATCTGAACTTCTGAATAAACGACTAAACCTGGATTCTGTTCACGTAGTTTATTGAACATATTCACAATGCACTGCCTATGATCACTTCTGGGCGGATTTCCACTTTTGTGCTTCACTACACGCGATGGTTCTACCTCTTGCTCCATTTCTCTCACTATAAATACTGACTCACTGACTGCTGGAAGATGCAACACCTTATCTCCACGCTGTACAGCTTGGGATTTTCCCCCACTACGAGTAGACTTCCTGTATTACACCACGCCTTGTGCCTTCATTTCTCGTTATTTAATCACTATTTTATAAAAGAAGCATATATACACTGGTATGTATGACAACCATATTTTAATTTGATTACGTACTCTTCCAAATTCTCTAAATGCAATAAACTAAACTAAAATAAAATAAAATAAATGCGACGTACTACTTTTCTTCGAGCTCACATACAATCGAGTGAGTGCGACGGTTGCTTCTCCAATCAACTACGTCTATGTCCACGTGCAAAGGCAACGTGCTCCGCCTATTTGTTTACATCAGGATTAAACTCGCGTGAAAAGCGGTATAGCTGTTGGATACTTGTTGGCAGTAGAGCTCCAAGCTGCGCGAGAACTTTGCTGTTCAGTCATTGTAATGTATGTATGTATGTATGTATGTATGTATGTATGTATGTATGTATGTATGTATGTATGTATGTATGTATGTATGTATGTACAGTATGTATGTATGTATGTATGTATGTATGTATGTATGTATGTATGTATGTATGTATGTATGTATGTATGTATGTATGTCCAACCCTTGTCCGGTTTCTCTACGGGATGTGGTATTCAGTCATTATTCATTCAAAAATTCACACCTCTAGCCCTTCAGGAAAGCAACTCAGTGTTGAAAACATCATAGGGATATGAGCTACGAATTTTAACCTAACCTAACCTAACCTAACCTAACCTAACCCCATGGTACTACAGCCCTTGAAGGGCATTAGCCTACCAAGCGACTACTGCTCAACCCGAAGGCCTGCAGATTACGAGGTGTCATGTGGTCAGCACGACGAATCCTCTCGGTCGTTATTCTTGGATTTCGAGACCGGGGTCGCTATCTCACCGTCACATAGCTCCTCAATTCTAATCACGTAGGCTGAGTGAACCTCAAACCAGTCCTCAGATGCAGGTAAAAACCCTAACCTGGCTGGCAATCGAACCCGGGGCCTTCGGATAAGAGGCAGGCACGCTACCTCTACACCAGGGGATCGGCCTACGAATTTTAGGTAAATGAAATATAATATAGTAAATATATTCTTTACTTCGTCCTAAAAATGACAATCCTTTTCTTAATCATCGTTATCCGGTCCATTAAATTAGCAGTTTGCCTTCTTCTACCACTACGAGCGCTTATGTGAGTCAATGCAGAGTTTCACTTAAGCCCTTCCTTACAACTGCATTCGGCGTGGGCAGTTTTCAAAAATAAAAACGCCTGAGGATATTGCACCAAGAAACATATTACAGAAACATGTAAAGTTAATTTGGCTAGGATCTGAATAAAATCCTAATAGCCTATTTTTCCGGAACTGCATTTAGGCCGGAAGTGATTATCGAAAAAAAAAAAAAGTTTGATAGAGCTATCCAAGACTCTTTCTTTCTTTCTTTCTTAATCTGTTTACCCGCTAGGGTTGGTTTTTCCCTCGGATTCAGCGAGGGATCCCACCTCTACCGCCTCAAGGGCAGTGTCCTGGAGCGTCAGACCAGAGGATGACCAGTATCTCGCCCAGGCGGCCTCACTTGCCATGCTGAACAGGGGCCTTGCGGGGGGATGAGAAGATTGGAAGGGATAGACAAGGAAGAGGGAAGGAAGCGGGCATGGCCTTAAGTTAGGTACCATCCCGGCATTTGCCTGGAGAAGAAGTGGGAAATCACGGAAAACCACTTCGAGGATGGCTGAGGCGGGAATCGAACCCGCCTCTACTCAGTTGACCTCCCGAGGCTGAGTGACTCTGTTCCAGCCCTCGTACCACTTTTCAAATTTCGTGGCAGAGCTGGAAAACGAACCCGGGCCTCTGGGGGTGGCAGCTAATCACATTAACCAATATACCACAGAGCCGAACGTATCCAAGACTCACAATTTAAAACCTTTCCGGACCCGTCAGCCCTTCAACTTTCGGCACAATTGAGAAAATTGCTTAATTTCACGTTTTTTGTAGTATGGGACCCCTACATTAAAAAGATCTGGTTTACATTCCCACCATTTGTAGCACTACACGGATAGTCAGATGTAGCGGTGACACCTATCTTGTTCAGATGTGCCGGAAATGACCCATGATTAAACCTCATCCGCATGTTAGTTATCCGTGCCCTTGCACCATCGAACGCCTGTATACCATGGTTGTCTCGGTATTTTGGGCTGAATTTATGTGCAGAATATCTGCTGTTGTATTGCTTGGCTGTATTCCACAAAGCTGTCCATTCATTTCACATCTGGCAGTTATTTCGGGAATAAAAGTCTGTACAGGTGTTGCGTATCGCAATGGACGGTCGACTGAGATGTTTGGACAATCTGTCAACGATGTTACTAATAACTCCTATAATTACGTCCTTTAATGCATAAAAAGGCAACACTTGTGTCCTAACGTATTAAAGAGTAAAGACAACTTCAAGATGTCAAAAATGTATGCATTAGTGTGGATATTTCTCTCAGGTTGTCCTGACTTCATGATTGCACTTAGTGAATCAGACATTATAAAGTGTCTTAGGAAAGTTTCTAGACCGACTATAACACAGTGCTTCATGTATACAGTTAGGGACAACTCATGACGACCTCGCTTCACACCACAACTTTCCAGCGGCAGCTCGGTGTCTATTAGCAGCTTATAGGATTTACTACCTCTACTGCAGCCAGAATTGCCAAATCGGCTGCTGCACTCTACACGAAGAAAAGGTAAATACTACAGAGAGTGAGGAAGAATGTGGTTTGGCAGCCTCTCCAAAACAAACAAGGATCACTTAGAACTCGTTAACTCTGCAGGTTGCAGGGTGTGATTGACTACTGGCCTCCAGCTCGCTTCTAGGAACTGAGGCCGTCATGTTTTTGGGTAAATGGACCCTGCGTTGGTTATAGAAAAGTAAACATATTCTTTAACTTAGGATTGTCATTACAATATTCATTTATTTACACAACCTTAATTAAATAGGCACCTTTAACAAGGGACATTTTAGTTGTGAAAGTGTGGAATCCGTTATAAGGCAGGTTCCATCTTACCTTGACGACTGTTGTAGATCGTCTCTTAACTAATTACGCAATCTTCTAAAAACAGTCCCTTAACTTTTGTACTTCGCAGCACTATTTCATACTGTACACCTTTGAACTCAACAGTTTATCTTCCTGACTTTTTCGTGTTGCCAACATCGAAAGTGCCTTCTGTCCAGTCGTTCGGGAAGGCACAGGGAGGGGTTAAAACAGTGCACATGGGACGTGAGAGTATTTGACATGTTCCATTTTAACAAACCTACTGAAATAGGACATTCTTAACGGAATGCTGCTTGCCTTGTACTCTCCTGACGATTTCCGTCGATGTATTCCTTTG